>NC_092036.1:74557142-74857142 GCF_003086295.3 Arachis hypogaea
CAATTTTTGTAATTTATTTAATTTTTGTTTCATTTATCTTTATTTATACTTATTTTTTTATATTTTTTTAAAACTTTTGTTTATTTTAATTGCTTATTATTAGGCACATACTTTTTTTTTTCTTTTAGCTTCTGATTAACAAAAAAGATGTGTCATCTTTACGTTATTTTTAAATAATCTTACTATAATTTTGTTTTGTAATATTATATTTTTTTCATGTGTACTTTAATTCATATATACATTGTTCGTGTATGTGGTTTATATGTTAATGTTTTTATTGATTCTCTTTATTATTATTTTTGTGTGTGTGTCTCTTTGTTGCTCTTTATCTTAGTTATATTAATTAATTTCTCTGTATTGATGCTCTTTTTATTTGAAATATCGTGACAATTTAGAGTGTATATTTGTGACCCATGCAATTTTATTCTATTTTTTTGACAAATTTTACTCGTGATGGTGATTCTTCTAATGGTGTAAATGCGGATAATTATATTTTTACTTTTTGATATAATTGATATATTATTAATAATGAATAGTAATTAACCCTTCATATTTTTAATCAAAGCATTTTAATGATAGTTTCTATTTATAGCTATCAATGGATGATTGTTTCTTTAAAAATAAAATACATTATAATTTAAGTTATTTCATAATTAACAATAATATTGGAATATTTCTTTAAAAATAAATTACATTATAATTTTAGGTTATTTCACAATAATAACTAATTTTCATAATATTGAATTACTCTAAATTTTTTATTTTCTATCGTTAGTAGTTATTCCCAAATTAAAAAGATTATGTTAAATTATTGAATAGTCCAAGTATAACCAGAGTTAATTTAGTTTATTTGTTTATTAATATAATTGATTGAAAACATAAATGATAAATAAGACAAGCAAATAATTAGAAAAATAGAATGTTAGTAATTACTTAAAATAGATAACAAAATAAGTTATAGGATATTACTTTATTTAAATTATTAATAATTAAAACAATAAAATGTCAATAATTATTTTTAAAATAAACATTAAATTTAGTTTGATGGTACTAATTTATTTGATTTGTTAATAAAATTTTATAATTTTCATATTTATATTTACTTAATTTATGTATTTTATTTTATTCTACTTTAACAAAAAATTAAGATGTGCATTTTTAATTATTTATTTATAAAGTATAGCGAAATGAGTTATATCAATTATAATTAATTATCGATAATTGATATCAATTAATTGATTCTATTAATTTGTAAGATGAATAATGTACAATAAATGTTGTGAAATTAATTATGATAAATTAATAAATAAATAACTAAAAAGGACTTTTTTATTGTTTTTTAAACGCTACACTTTTTTATAATTTCATTTTTCCTTTATCTCTTCCTTTCACATTTATTTTTTTAATTTATTAAACTAAATCAATTATACTAATTATTTGTATTAACTAATTAATTACTTTTTAATGAGTTATTATAATTGTGCTTTTAGACCATAGGTTAAAAATATTATAAAAAATATTTTATAAAATTTGTTAAAAAATAAATATTTTTAAAATATATCTTTAAGACTCAAATTAACTAAATTATTTTTCAATTTAATGTGTTTGATTCGTTCAATTATATTAATTATAACTAATCAATTAAGTAATTTGATTTGATTAGGATAAATATTTTATCGTTTAATATTTTATTTGATTAATTAAATTACATTAATCATAACTTCAAATATTTAATTTAATTAGAGTAAATATCAAATTATTTTAAATTTTTTTTGATTCATGAAACCAAATTAATTATAACTAATTTATTATTTAATTTGATCGAGATAAATATTAGATTATTTAATAAATAATATATAAAACAATGAAATAAATAAACTCAATTAATTTAATTTATTATCTTATTATTTTATATATCCTTTTTTCTCTTTCTATTTTGTACTTCATGTAAAATATTTTGTAATTTTTTATTTTTATTTTTTTAATCTTAATTTTGTTAATATTTTTCTATGATTTTGTTTTATATTAATTTTTTTATTTATTTTTATTAATAATACTTAAAGGTATTATTATTTTATTTAAAGATAATTTAATTTTTTTGTAGTATTTTTATAAAAGTTGATTAATAGGTTCTTTTTTAAAATATTATTTTTGAAATTTTTTAATAAGATCGTATTTTGATTTTTCTCTTTCATCATTTGTTTTAATTAATTATATCAATCTTCTATTGCAATATATTTTTTATCTACTCCACACATTATCTTTTCTATTTTCTTTTACTTTTTTTAATTGTTCTTTTTACTTTATTTTAATTATTTATTGTACTTTTGCTTCTCATATATAGATTTATTATAATTCATCATGGGTTCTTTTTGAATTTAAGTAATTTTTTAGGTTATATTTTATCATTGATGCTTTTATTTTGTTTAGTGTGTTTTTTTAGTCCGTGATTAATATAATAATATGTAAATATCTATTCTATTATATAAAAATTAAATTTCTGTACTTAATAATAAAACTGTCATGACATGTTTCTAATGGTGTTTTTCAATTTATTTCTTTTAGCTCATTAAATTTAATTTATTATAATAAATTAATTATATCAACTAATTGATTTAGTTAATTATTTAAATATCATACAATTTATTATAATTTCTATCAATCAATTAATTGTAATTCAAATTGAATGATTATTTTGTTATGAAATTATTATTTCATAATCTATTTATGGGCAATACATATAATAATTTTAATCACAAATTAAGCTATTTTACATTAAATGACTTATATAATGCTCATCTCATTTATTATCATAAATGCTGAATTAAATAAGTCATTATTACTTTTGATTTAGAATTAAATGAGAATAAAATCAGAGATACTATTTTATTTGGCATTTAGGGTTTAATAGATGTCACACTCAAATATAAATAGTGTCTTCTGAATTTTGGTCTCCAACACATCAAAGCCACCTCCGTAACTCTTTTTCCATAAAAGGAATTACGATTCAACTCCATCAGGGATACAGAAGGTTTTCAAAGAACAAAAAAATGGCATGAATTTGCACGAATTATAAATGTTCGAACTTACGATGTTGTTTCAGTTGGTTGTCGTTACGAGAATGACTCTAATCTATACGTGTCTAAGGACTAGAATATATTAAATATTATTTAAGTAATTTATTTCTAATATTGGTATTTGATTAAATTAGTTTTAGAAAAATTTAAATTGTTGACTCAATTTATATATTACGACTATTCTTATTGAATATATTATTTTTACATTTTTTAATATAAAATTTCTTTTTTTTCTAATTTTTAAATTTATTTTCTTTCTTGGATATATGTTACCTTTTTTCTCATTTTAAATTTTAGATTAATAATGTAATTATTAAAAAAATATATTTAAAAAAAGAAAAAAATATTAAAACATCACTATTTAAAAAAAGATACATGAAAAAAAAGAAAACAAAAAATTAAAACATCACTATTAGAAAAAAAACTGTTGATATGCGTATGAATGAAGTCGGGATTGAGGAATATATATGGATATAAAAAATAAAAATTATTGCATGATTATAAAATAAAAAATAATGATATATATAAAGCGAAATAATTATAACAAAAAATAATTAATATATGTGATTTAAATATTTTTAATAACTGGTAACATGGAGTTTAACAAAATATAATTCATATATATTTTTTATTTATGTATATGTGTAGAATATATATATATATATAATTATTTAACAAAATTAATATATACGTATACATAAATAAAAAATTATTATAATTTTTAGAAATTACACATGAATTCTTTTTTTCTCTCAAATAAATTTATTCGAATTATATGAAATTAATATCCAATGCGTTATTAAACTACTTACCAATCGTCGATATTTTTAATCATTCTAGTTATATCAATTCATATAATTCTAATTCTCATTCAAGTGTAATAATTTTATTAGAAGATAGTTAATGAACACATTAATAGTGACCCATTTAATTTGATATATATCAATTAGTGGATAATAATAATAATAATAATAATAATAATAATAATAATAATAATAATAATAATAATAATAATAATAATAATAATAATAATAATAATAATAATAATAAAAGTCTACATAGTGCATGCATTATATTTTAAAAAAGTAAAATATATTTTAAGAAAATTAGAGTATCAATAATCAATTGTGATTAATATCAATATCAATAATTAATTCTTATAATTATTTTTGTACTACTAAAGGCTATATATAGTTTTTTTTTTGTAAAATAAAAAAGGTTGTAATTCATAATATTTTCGTAAAGTTATATCGTATGGACACAAGATTAATTAGATAACAAATTGAATTTTAATTAATATGTTTTATTTTCTACTCATATTTTTTCATTAATTATTTTACTTTTTATATTTACAGTAAATATTGAATGTAAAAAAGAAAAAAATAATATTGAATGTTATCTATTTTATTTATTTAGAGTCATAATTAAATTTGATATAATTATATCAAGTTTCTATAATTAATAATAACATGATACTATAATTTTAAGTTATATAATATAATAAAAAAATTAACAATTTATGTATGTTTCCTATATAGTAATAATATTATATATATTTATATATCTCCTCTTTTTCTCTTTCTTAAAAATATTGGCATATAATTAATGTAGATAATTATATTGAGTAAGTATCTCTATTGAATTAATCATAAAAATTAATAAAATATAATGACATAAATTTCTCCTAATTGTAGCAAGTATTTTCATAAAATATTTGCTAATTATTACCGTGTATAATTTTTGTGTGTGTGTGTGTGTGTGTATATATATATATATATATATATATATATATATATATATATATATATATATATATATGTAAGGAGTAATAGTAAATTGTTATAATTATTTATCATCTAGAAAATTCATACATCAGATATAAATCTTTTTTTATTTATTATTTTTCATACCTAAGGGCTACTAGCTACGATTCTATCAATAGTGTTACCTATGGTAGATTAAGTAATAAAAAAGTTTGAAAAATAAAGGCAAAAATTATAAGGTTATGGAAAGTCCCATTTAAATTTGACTAGAAAAAATGACTTACATAGAAATGATTCTTATAGATGATAAGATAAGATGATTATTTTCCATAATTCTTTCAAGTGATGCTAGGTCCATTTTATAAATATTTTTTGTTTATATTTTAAGTTTATTTGATAGGTAAATACTTATACGAATCAAAGACGGTGCGATTTTATAGATTTATAAGTGCTAATAGCCTTTATATTTAATTTGTTTTATAGTGTGATAATAGCCAATATATTTGTTGGTGAATTTAACTATTACTATATTATTTATGATCATATTCGGTATATATGTGTGATTTATTGAAGAAAGTAAATTATTAAAACTAATTAATAACTATTTTAGAATTAATCTAATTAACACTAGATTAAAAAAATAAACAAACAATACATAATATGTTATTTTTTTATTAATCAAATTATATTAATTTAATTAATTTTAAAAAAATAATTTAAAATTATAATTTCAATCTTATTAGGTGTGAATAATTACACTTGGATATATATAAAATTTACTTATCAATATAAAGGTTTTATCCATTCATTTCCACCGAATGAAATTTGGGAAAAAAAAAAAGGAAAGAAGGAACCAAGCAAAGAAAAGAAAGATTTGTGATTAATATAACAATAACACTTAATTCTTGCCCTGATAAATACCCTTTCATTAAACAAATATCTTCTCTAATCATCATCAATATATTTTCATTTGGACTCATTTCTTATTTACGGTGAGAGAAAGATAGAACACTACTAAAAAATAATATATTATAAATAAATTTTTCAGATAGAATTTTTATATCAGAAATACAGATACCAACCTGACCGATTTTTTATCAATAAAAAATTAAAGTTTTTATTAAAAATATTTTCGATAATTTATAAAATTTATCGATAATTCTGTCAGTAAAATTAAGATTTTAATTTTAAATTTATTACATAATCAATTATTAAATCTGTCCCAAATTTTAATTGCCCTAATTTAAACACAATTTTCAGATTTTCAGATTTATTCATACGAGCTTTCAATTTGGCCCTCCATTCACTCTCGCCGTCGCACAAGCTTCTCCCAGCGCCGCCACCGTCGCTCGTGTCGCACGATTCTCTACGTCACCCCTTGCATTGCACGAGCTCTCTCTGTCACTCTTTGCGTCACATGAGCTCTCTCCGCCACTACCTCATCGCGTCTTCTCCCTTCGTCGCCATCGTCGCACGAGCTCTCTCCGCTGCCGCTCTCGTTGTGCCTGCTCCCTTCGTCTCTGCATTTCAGGTATATTCTGTTACTTCCAAGCCAGCCTCTCCTCCAGTATATTCTAACACTGACGCATCTCCTCCAGTTTGCCTTTTTTGTCGAGCTTTGCCGTATCTTGTTCGATTCTGTTACATGAAAGAATTGACTCAATATGACTTCAGCAGTTGAAGTTCTAGCGGAAAGGACTCAGATCAAATAAACTAATCTTGCTGTTAACAATGCAGTGTAAAGAGGAGAGTTTGTTATTCAGAACTGAATTGATTCTATTTTCTATATCTCATATCATATATATATATATATATATATATATATATATATATATATATATATATAGCAGAGAGGTTAGGTAAGCTGCTGAGGTGGAGAAACAGAACTATAAGATTTTTCTCCTTTAGTAACTAACCAACTAGTCTAACAAACTAGTTCCTATTTGTGGGCTTACCCTCAACACCCCCCTCAAACTTAGAGAGGGATGAGTCCCTATCCTAAGTTTGCTCTTAAATTTAGTGAATAGGGAAATTGAGAGCGGTTTGGTGAATAAATCTGCCACTTGGTCAAGAGCTGATATATGGACTACATAAAGTTGCTTAGCATTGACCAAGTCTCTGATCAAATGTAAGTCCATCTCTAAGTGCTTGCACTTGCTATGCAGTACAGGATTGGTAGCAAGCATACAGGTGCTATGATTATCACAGTAAATGGTTGGAGGAATTTGTTGTTGTACTCCCAGTTCTACCAATAGCTGCTGGATGCTCATAATCTCTGTTTGCGCTGAGGCTATTGCCCTGTATTATGCCTCTGGTGGATCTGCTAACCTTTGACTGCTTGCCACTCTTCCAAGCTATGAGGTTTATTCCTAGATAGATACAGTAACCCGTGTTGAGTTAAGAAATTAACTAAATTAATTAGTGATGACAAACATTATTTTTGGGCAAAATAAATAATTAGTGTTGATCAATTTTAATGGCATATTACTAATTATTTATTTCATGTTGCAGGCCAAATTCATTTAAGCAGCCCAAATGGTATAAAGACAATATAGCAAGGCTGATGGGTAAAGCCCAAACAAAAGCAAAAGATAGAAGCCAAAGAAATCAGATGGGCCAAACGGGTTACATGAACCAAACCGATCCAAGCCCGAATTGATTTTCAAATTCCACCATATTGCTCCAACCAAAGCAACGTTCTCCTCCTCTCAAATCAAGTCAAATCAAACCTTCAGAAAAGTAAGAAAGAGAAAGAGCTTCTTCACTAAACAAAACACCAAAGAAGCAAAAGAGAGAAAGGTAAAGCTTGACACACAGAAATTAAATCAGAAAATCCAAACCAAATCAAGTTTAGGTTAAAGGTAATCCATCTCATTTTGCTTGCATCAAATCTTCTTCTCTTCTTCCCAACTCTCTGCTATATCCGAAAATGGCATTCAAGGAAAAGTGGTTCTCTGCCCTATTCTGTTTCACATCTACGGTCACAAGTGATACTTGGGGACCAAGTAGTTTTTCTATGGCTAAGATCAAGCTGACCGTGAAAAGATTTCTATGGTTACTGCTTTGTGGCTTTCGGTCAAGATGAGGAAGTCAGAGGGAAAGTTTCTACTCTGATGATTAAGGAGAAAAAGTGAATTTGTGGTTGGTGAAGCTCAAGGCTCAAGATGTTGACCTTGGAAGAAGGACCCAGCAACATGCAAGGAGTTAAAAGAAGTTTTTCTGTTCATACAGAAGCAAGGAGAGATAACCAGTGAACTTGAGGTGTTTGTTCTGAGAGAGCTCTTTGAAGAAGTTCAACTAACTGGACAGTGTAACCTATTCAAAGGTGCATTCCGCCAGTATGAAGAACTAAATCAGAGGCTTGCTAATCTGGTTTTTCGCATAGCACAGAGGCTGTTGATGAAGTCAATCTCCTTCATGTTTTACTATTTGTAATGTACTTTTCTAAGCTTATCTTTCTGTAATTTCTTGAGAGAAAAGGCATTGTGAGAAAGCTTGAGAAAAAGCCAAGAGTTGAAAAAGGCTGAGAGATACACTTTAGAGAAAAGCCTAGAGTTATTTTCAGATTTCTTTAGGTTAGCTAAGTGTCTTGTATCTTGTACCTGTTTGGTATCCCTTTCTTAGTTAGGTTAGCACTAAGAGTGAATAGTTAGGAGTTAGCATAGCCAATGTCAAGTTAGGATAGGACTTGAGTGTGAAATTGGTGTATGTAATACTGTTAACTATAGTGAAATTCTTCCATAGTTGTGGAGGAGACTGGATGTAGGTTGTATAGCACAAAGCAACCGAACCAGGATATATGCTGGTGTTAGCTTTTTCTTCTCTGTCATGTTCTGTTTTCTGATATTCATGAGGTAAAAATAAATTGTCTCATAAATTTCCGCTGCTGAGTTCAAACAGAATCAGATTTGTAACTTTGATTAAAAAGGGTCAAAACAGCAACTAACCAAGGAAGGCATAGATTCAACCCCCCTTTCTCTAAGCCTACCACAACCTTCAATTGGTATCAGGAGCTAAGGTCTCAAGAATTAAGCTTAACCGCTTGGAGCAAAAATCCAATGGCGAACAACTTGGGCACAACCACAGTTGCTTACACCCTCACTGAAGGCCAGTCAAACAACCGGCCACCTTTCTTCAACGGGAAGAACTATTCCTACTGGAAAGAAAGGATAAGGATCTTCATCCAATCCATTGACTACAACTTATGGAAGATCGTTGTGAGCGGTCCAAAGATCCCAACAAAAATAAGTGCTGATGGAGTGGTGACTCCAAAAGAAGAAGCTGAATGGAATGAAGATGACAAGAAAAAGATAGAGCTGAACGCTAAAGCAATCAATCTTCTTCACTGTGCTATCAGCTTTGAAGAGTACCGGAAGGTGTCTAGATGCAAGACAGCCAAAGAAATCTGGGAAAAACTCCAGGTTACACATGAAGGCACCAAACAAGCCAAAGAAACGAGGATTGACATGCTGCGAAAAGAGTACGAGATGTTTAGCATGAAAGATGGAGAAAGCATTGATGAAGCCTTTGAGAGATTCTTAATCATAATCAACAACCTTGATGCTATGGGTACAAACTATGCAGAACAAACCTTGGTGAGAAAACTCCTTAGAAGCCTCACAAAAGAGTAGGAAAACACTGCTACTGTCCTAACCGAAAATAACAACATAAGTCCCATAACCTATGATGAGCTGAAAGGAAAACTCCTTGCCTATGAAGCCACACACACAAACACAGACTCAAAGAAAAAGGGAATAGCCCTTAAGTCACAAATAGAACCAAAAGAGAGTGAGTCTAGTGATGGTATTTCAGATGACGAGCTTTTGTTTTTTGCTAGGAGATTTAGAAGAATGATGAAGAGCAAGGGCAAATACAAAGGTTCAAGTTCAAAGGAGCACAAAATAGACTTGAGCAAGGTGACGTGTCATCATTGCAAGGAGGCTGGACACTTCAAATCAAACTGTCCAAAGCTCAAAAAGGAAGATAAAGGAAAGAAGGAAAGGAAGAGAGTACTCATGGCAGCTTGGGAAGATCTTGAGAATGACTCAAATGAAGAAGAAGAATCTGAAGGAGATGACAAAGACTGTTTCATGGCTGGAAACAACAATCTTGATGAGGTAAATTATTATGATTTGACCATTGAGGACTTGCATGCTATTATTGATGATCTTACTTTAAACACATCAAAACTGCTTGATAAATACAATGAATGTAAATCTGAAAGAGATATGTTAAGAGCTGAAAATGATTTTTTAAAAGAAAAAGTAAAGGAAACTGAATGTGCTTTAGACATCATTGAAGAAAACAGATTTCTAAAATCTGAACTTGAAAAATTAAAAGGAAAGCACATTGTGGATCCTTCTCATGAGTTAATTGCTGAAAATGAAAGATTAAATGATATGATTAAAAGGCTGAATGGTGACTTGGCAAAATTTGCTCAAGGTTCTAGTAACTTGGACAAATTACTTGCAAGTCAAAGACCATTGTTTGAAAAATCTGGTTTAGGCTACATAGCCAAGGAAGATGCAGTTTCCAACACTTCCTCTATGAAATTTGTGGCCTCTTCATCAAATACTAAATCCATACCAAATAAATCAGGTATCGAATATGTTTCAACTTGTGAAGAAAAATCTGATGAAGAATACACAAATGAAGCTGAAATTTCACCAAGAACTGGTCCGAGTTCAAACCGGCCAGGTTTGGGTTATATTTCGAAAAATGAGGCTGCTTTTAAGAAACCAATTTTCTATTACAAAACCTCATTTTTGAAAAATCCAAAGAGCTCTAAAAATTCTGGTGAAAACAGTTTTGCAAAGAGGAACAATTGTAACAAAAATCAATTTGTTAAAGGAAATGTGTCTCCCCCAAAAACCAGAAAATTTCAACCATTTAATCACTTCAAGCAATTTAACTCACCCAAGTTTCAGCGACACACACCAGAAAATCATTGTGTTAATTGCAGAAAATTTGGTCACTCATATGCACAATGCTTCATCGAAAAGAGAGTTGTAGGAAACAAGGTCTACAATGTTGTTTGTGATTTCAATGCACTTGGGCAACCAAGATGGATTAACTTCAAAGGATCCAAATTAATTTGGATACCTAAGACTACTTGAAACCCATCATGCAGATTTGCCTAGCATCCAAGAACAAAAAGGACATGTGGTACATGGATAGTGGATGTTCAAGGCACATGACTGGAAGGTCAACCTACTTCATCAAACTAAATAAGTATGACGGAGGTTTTGTGACCTTTGGAGATGATGGCAAAGGTAAAATCATTGCAGTTGGAAAAGTAGGTAATGAGCAATCTACTTTCATTGATGATGTGCTTTTAGTTTGTGGTTTAAAGCACAATCTTTTGAGTATTAGCCAACTGTCTGATTTAGGATATTTAGTTGTTTTCAAAAGACTTGAATGCTATGTTGTTAATGAAAAAACAAATGAAGTGATGTTTGTTGCCAAGCGTTTCAATAATATGTATAGACTTACTCTTGATGAACTAAAGGATCAAAATGTAGCTTGTCTTCACTCTAAAGAATCTGAAAAGTGGTTGTGGCACAAGAGATTGGGCCATGCAAGTATGTTTCAAATAAACAAACTTGTAAAGAAAGAGTTAGTAAGAGGTCTTCCTTTGATTAAGTTTGACAAAGACATCACTTGTGATGCTTGCCAAATGGGAAAACAAACAAAAAGTTCTTTTAAACCAAAGGAAGACATCTCTACTAAAAGACCACTTGAGTTGCTACACATTGATTTATTTGGTCCAACAAGAACTCAAAGCCTAGGTGGTAAACATTATGGTTTAGTAATTGTGGATGACTACACTAGGTTTGGCTGGGTTTTATTTCTTGCACACAAAAATGAAGCCTTTTCGGCCTTTGAACCTTTTTGCAAGAAAATTCAAAATGAAAAGGATTTGAAAATCTCTTCTATAAGAAGCGATCATGGAACTGAATTTGAAAATAATTTGTTTGAATCCTTTTGTGAGGAATTTGGAATGTCTCACAACTTCTCTTGTCCAAAACACCACAACAAAATGGTGTTGTGAAAAGAAGAAATAGAAGCATACAAGAGATGACAAGAGCCATGCTTTGTGAGAGTAATGTTCCAAAATTCCTTTGGGCTGAAGCGGTTATCACAGCTTGCCACATTTTAAATAGAACAATCATAAGGAAATTTTTAAAGAAAACCCCTTATGAACTTTAGAAAGGCTACCCACCAAACTTAGATTACTTGCACATCTTTGGATGCAAATGTTTTGTTCTAAACAACAAAGAAAATTTGGGAAAATTTGATCCAAAGGCTTATGAGTGCTTATTTGTAGGATATTCCACAACTAGTAAAGCATACAGGGTTTATCATCAAGATGTTAGAATTATTGAAGAGTCCATACATGTTACATTCTGTGATACTAACTTGGTGCAAAGCATTTTGGAAGATGGTGATGCAGGAAATCAAGCTCAAAAGGAGGATGAAACTGCTCAGAATCATGGAAAAGAAAATTCTGGACAAGCTGAACCAGAAACAGCAAATGCTGAAAATTCAAGAGACAATTCCATTTTGTCTCATGAATCTGAAGGAAATTCTGCAGACAGCAGCACACAGAATCCCTTGGTGACTGAATCTGCATCCAAGCCCACCAGACCTCGTGAATGGAGATTCTTGAAGAATTATCCTGAGGAATTTGTCATTGGGGACGTCTCTCATGGAGTGCAAACTAGGTCTTTCACTAGAAACGCAAATGAAGGTTCAAACATTGCCCTTCTTTCACAAATAGAGCCTCAAAACATCAAGGAAGCACTAAATGACTCCTCTTGGGTTAAAGCTATGAAGGATGAGCTTCTTGAGTTTGAAAAGAACCAAGTGTGGACTTTGGTTCCAAGGCCAAGTGGAAAGAAAGTGACCGGCACCAAGTGGATATTTCGGAACAAGTTAGGAGAAGATGGTAGCATTGCAAGAAACAAGGCAAGACTAGTGGCACAAGGATATGACCAAGAAGAAGGAATAGACTTTGATGAATCCTTTGCCCCTGTTGCCCAAATGGAAGCCATAAGACTTCTCTTAGCCTATGCTGCATTTTGTGGTTTTAAATTATACCAAATGGATGTGAAATGTGCATTTTTGAATGGTGTGATAGATAGAGAGGTATATGTGGAGCAGCCCCCTGGTTTTGAAAATAAAGAGCATTCTAATCATGTTTTTAAATTGTCTAAAACTCTCTATGGTTTAAGACAAGCTCCTAGAGCTTGGTATGAGAGACTTAGCTCTTTTCTTTTGAAAAATGATTTTCAAAGAGGCACCACTGATACAACTCTATTTATCAAGAACTCTAATGATTCTTTTATTTTAGTCCAAATATATGTTGATGACATTATCTTTGGATCAGCAAATGAATCCCTTTGTACTGAATTTGGAAGGCTCATGACAAGCGAATTTGACATGAGTATGATGGGTGAACTTAATTTTTTCCTTGGGCTGCAAATTAAACAAACTGAAAACGGTATTTTCATTCATCAAGAAAAGTATGCCAAGGAATTAGTTAAGAAATTTGGTATGGAAAATGCCAAACCCATGGGAACTCCCATGCATCCTAATTCTAAATTAGATAAGGGAGAAACTGAGAAAGATGTTGACGAGACTAGGTATAGAGGGATGATCGGTTCTCTTATGTATCTAACGTCCTCTAGACCCGATATTGTGCAAAGTGTTGGATTGTGTTCTAGGTTCCAATCCAAACCTAAAGAGTCACATCTTTCTGCAGTTAAAAGGATCATTAGATATGTTCACGGCACATCCAATTTTGGTCTTTGGTATCCTAAGACTCATGATTTTTCTGCAGTTGGTTATTGTGATGCAGATTTTGCTGGTGATAGAGTTGACAGAAAGAGCACTTCTGGTTTATGCTGCTTCCTTGGAAAGTCCTTAAATGTTTGGTCAAGTAAGAAGCAACCAACAGTAGCCTTATCCACTGTAGAGGCTGAGTATATAGCTGCTTCTTCTTGTTGTTCTCAGCTTTTATGGTTAAAAACACAGCTTGCTGATTACAAGTTAAATGCTAAAAATATTCCCTTAATGTGTGATAATATGAGTGCCATCAATATTTCTAAAAATCCAGTTTTGCACTCTAGGACTAAGCATATTGAAGTGAAATTTCACTCAATAAGAGAACATGTCCAAAAGGGGGATATTAGCATTCAATTTGTTAAATCTGAGAAGCAATTAGTAGATATTTTTACAAAACCATTAGCTGAGGATAGATTCTGCATACTTAGGACTTGTCTAGGCATTTTGAGCTATGATTTTCTGTTTGAAAAGTGCTGATATATTTGCTGGAGCTTTTTGTCTCATAAACAGGTATGAGACAATTCTGGGCAGATGATGAATGTTTCTTTCAAGACAGCGTGTTTTGGACTTGCTTAAAGAGAAACTCAATGTGGGCCAACTTCAAGACTCAGATCAAGAGTGGTCCAAATATGTTTCATTAAATCCAAATCACTTCAAGGCCCAAACATGAATGTTACAATTTTTTGTGTGGCCTGTGTGTTTATTTTTTTGTCCAAAAAGGATTTACAGTGTGATTTGATTTTTAAAGTTTTTTTTGAAAATTTAATATTTTAAATCAAATCAAATCTTTCTCTTATGATGCCATGTCTTTTCAAATCTTTTCAATTGATGATGCAGTTGCATGGTTTTGGAAACTTGCTTTTGGGTTCGATTACCAACACTCCCTCCTTCCCTCCATAACTCCTCCTCAACCCTTCGGTTTCTTCCCTCTCACACCACTATCTCTCTTCCATCAAAAGCATCAATTTAACCAAAATGAGGAAGAAAGTCATTGCCAAAAGAGCACCTCGTGAGAAAATCCATAAACTTCCAGGTTTTCTTAGGCCATCAACCCGTTCTCAAGACACCACCTTCACTCCCTCACCTTCTCCTCCTACCTCTCCTCCTCGCTGTGACCCCATGGCTCGGACCAAGAACACTCCAAGGTATCCTGCTCCTGCCAAACCGACGCCACCTTCGAAGGCAACGCCATCCAAACCAAGCTCTACAAAACCTAGTTCATCCAAGGGTAAGCGTCCTGCTGTTGAAGAACCTGTTCCTGAGACTGCAAAACCTAATTCAATGTCTGTTCCTGTGCGTTCACAAAGAGGTAACCCTCACCCTTTCAAATCTGTTAGCGAACCAGACATTGATCCCTTTGCTCACAAATCACACTTTATGACATCTCACTCAGACTATAACCCCCATCATTTCAAATCTGCCATGAACCATGACTTTTATGAGGGAGTTATTGATGACGTCATCTATGTCCCTCTTTTCTTGCTGATTTACTTGATTTGAAAAAGAAAGGATTTCCTTTTGTTGAAAATCTGGAATTTTTAGACTGGAATCACCTTTTCAAAATCAAAAAACCAGTATATCCTAAGTTAGTCAAAGAATTTTATGCAAACATGACTTACCATGAAGGAAGTGTGCATTCTTATGTTAAGGGCAGAGACATTATCTTGAATAATGAGACAATCAGTGACTCCTTGAAGTACACTGATGTAGGGCCGTGTGCTTATACATCTGTGAAGTGGGATGAAGGTGTTGGTATCTCTTACCATGATGCTCTTTCTCACATTTGTGAACATGTTTCTTTAATTGATGGCATCACACCCACTCACAAAGCCCTAGGATATGAACGTGCTCAGTTGCATCGTATTATCAACCACATTTTAATTCCTCAAAGTGGTTCATATCAAAGGGTTTCTTACACGGACACACTTGTTTTGTATGCCCTAATCACTAAAACAGAAATCTCTTTTGCCTATTTGATGGCTAGATACATGTTTGATTCTGTTAGAAGTGTGAAGGATAAAGCACTACCTTATGGCATGTTTTTGACTTGCATATTTGAGACTTTTGGTGTTGACTTGTCAAATGAGGCTTATGAAAATAAACATTCATACCTAAAAGGGGGTGGTTCAGTGAAACAGCAAAAAGGGCCAACTAGATCTGAGAGAGTGGTCTTAGATGATGATGATGAAGAGTACATACCAGATGACTCTCCTCCTCCTTCCACTGAGGGTACTTCCATTTCCACTGGGAAGAAATCAGCTCTGCTGAATGTAGTCAAAGATGTTGCTCAAGAGTTTGTCTCCCAGTCAAATCATTTGATTGCCATGAGTAAGGAACAAAGAAAGCTAGCTAGCAAGCATGAGAACTTCCTGAAGAAATCAAGAGATAGGGTGGCTGTGCTTATGAAATTCATTGATAACATGAATGAGGATGAAGATCAGGCCACTGAAGATGAAGAGAAAGATGGATCAGAAGGGGATAATTCTGATGCCTAAAATTTGTCTCATGAAAACTGCTGCTGCTGCTCTCTTTTTGTCTCATGATTTTTGTTTCTTTTGTTACTTTTGCACTGTTTCATTTTGGATGACTGTAATAACTTTTAATTTTCCTACACTTTTGACAGTTTATTTAGTGCTTTGTTATGTGCTCTAACTCTTTTCTGCAGGGTACAAGACTTCCTTTTGTTGGTCTTTTTCTCATCCGCCCTTGATGACAAAAGGGGGAGTAATAGGAGCAATAACAATAGCTGTTTGATTATTTTTGTGAACTTTGTTTGATAGATATTGTGAACTATTGTGAATGAGGCTGGAAACTTGCTTTATGATATGTTGCTATCTGACTCTGACCCTGATGTATTAAAATTTTTTGGCAATTTAAACTGTCACTGTTTGCTATACTTTTGGTTGGTACATAAGCATCTGTTTAATTCCATAAGAAGCATATGTAAACAGGAAAGAAGAAAAGAGCATCAATCCAGGGGGAGCAACATAAAAGCAAATCAAAGGGAGTTTCTAAACCTTACTTCACTTCCTTTTGATTATTGCTTAAATCATGTTTGTCATCAAGGGGGAGATTGTTGAGTTAAGAAATTAACTAAATTAATTAGTGATGACAAACATTATTTTTGGGAAAAATAAATAATTAGTGTTGATCAATTTTAATGGCATATTACTAATTATTTATTTCATGTTGCAGGCCAAATTCATTTAAGCAGCCCAAATGGTATAAAGACAATATAGCAAGGCTGATGGGTAAAGCCCAAACAAAAGCAAAAGATAGAAGCCAAAGAAATCAGATGGGCCAAACGGGTTACATGAACCAAACCAATCCAAGCCCGAATTGATTTTCAAATCCCACCATATTGCTCCAACCAAAGCAACATTCTCCTCCTCTCAAATCAAGTCAAATCAAACCTTCAGAAAAGTAAGAAAGAGAAAGAGCTTCTTCACCAAACAAAACACCAAAGAAGCAAAAGAGAGAAAGGTAAAGCTTGACACACAGAAATTAAATCAGAAAATCCAAACAAAATCAAGCTTAGGTTAAAGGTAATCCATCTCATTTTGCTTGCATCAAATCTTCTTCTCTTCTTCCCAACTCTCTGCTATATCTGAAAATGGCATTCAAGGAAAAGTGGTTCTCTGCCCTATTCTGTTTCACATCTACGGTCACAAGTGATACTTGGGGACCAAGTAGTTTTTCTATGGCTAAGATCAAGCTGACCGTGAAAAGATTTCTATGGTTACTGCTTTGTGGCTTTCGGTCAAGATGAGGAAGTCAGAGGGAAAGTTTCTACTCTGATGATTAAGGAGAAAAAGTGAATCTGTGGTTGGTGAAGCTCAAGGCTCAAGATGTTGACCTTGGAAGAAGGACCCAGCAACATGCAAGGAGTTAAAAGAAGTTTTTCTGTTCATACAGAAGCAAGGAGAGATAACCAGTGAACTTGAGGTGTTTGTTCTGAGAGAGCTCTTTGAAGAAGTTCAACTAACTGGACAGTGTAACCTATTCAAAGGTGCATTCCGCCAGTATGAAGAACTAAATCAGAGGCTTGCTAATCTGGTTTTTCGCATAGCACAGAGGCTGTTGATGAAGTCAATCTCCTTCATGTTTTACTGTTTGTAATGTAATTTTCTAAGCTTATCTTTCTATAATTTCTTGAGAGAAAAGGCATTGTGAAAAAGCTTGAGAAAAAGCCAAGAGTTAAAAAAGGCTGAGAGATACACTTTAGAGAAAAGCCTAGAGTTATTTTCATATTTCTTTAGGTTAGCTAAGTGTCTTGTATCTTGTACCTGTTTGGTATCCCTTTCTTAGTTGGGTTAGCACTAAGAGTGAATAGTTAGGAGTTAGCATAGCCAATGTCAAGTTAGGATAGAACTTGAGTGTGAAATTGGTGTATGTAATACTGTTAACTATAGTGAAATTCTTCCATAGTTGTGGAGGAGACTGGATGTAGGTTGTATAGCACAAAGCAACCGAACCAAGATATATGCTGGTGTTAGCTTTTTCTTCTCTGTCATGTTTTGTTTTCTGATATTCATGAGACAAAAATAAATTGTCTCATAAATTTCTGCTGCTGAGTTCAAACAGAATCAGATTTGTAACTTTGATTAAAAAGGGTCAAAACAGCAACTAACCAAGGAATGCATAGATTCAACCCCCCTTCTCTAAGCCTACCACAACCTTCAACCCGAAGTCGACCTCCGATCATCTAGGTCTGAAGCCCAATCTGAATCTGCAAAGGAGAGAATACGATAGTCAATGCATTTGGAAAACACTAAGCCATCTTGAATTGTACCTTGAAGATATCTAAGGATCCGTTTGACTGCTTTCCAATGATCAATGGTTGGTGAATGCAGTAGGAGTGTGATTATATTGCAGATATCTAAATGGATTTGTTGTATTAGTAAAACAGTCATAAACAGAACGGGGGGCATGAAAATAACCACACAATGCATCATTAGAGGCAACAGTATTAAGAGCAGTATAAGGGGATTTATGCTTGTCATATAAGGGATCAGGATTGATATGGAGAGATGAAGTAAGAATAGGAGAAGAATGAGTATTATTGTTATTCATCTTTAGATCTTTATTAAGAGCATTACAAATCTGATTATTACACAGAGCAACTGAATTAAAAGATGTAATAGATCTGTGTAAATTATCTTGATTAACTAAGGCCTTAGGACTAGCAATAGTAGATTTTATCACTCCATTTCTTGGAACAACTAATTGATCAAAACAATAGATTCCTCCTTTATCCATTCCTTAAAGGAGATGATCCCGAGTAACCTGATCATGAATCACACAAAAATCAAGCCAGAATTAAAAAAAGACATGATTGTCCTTTGCAAATTGAGAAACACTTAATAAGTTTTGAGAGATATTAGGAACATGTAAAAGAGTATTTAATTTAAAGCATATATTTTGACATTTATCATAAAGAAGAGATGAGCCATGGTGCAGAATAGGAATCCCATGTCCATTACCAACAAAGACTTGTTCTGGACAATTTGAAATGTCTAATGTATGGAGAAGGTTCGCATGGTCAGCAGTCAGATGATGGCTAGCTTCTGAATCAGGGTACCATGCAGTGTCTGGTAGAGCTGAATTTGTAGAAAGATAGGCTCTTGGTTGATGAAATGATGAGGAAGGTGGTGGTGGGAACGAATTACTGTAAGGAACTTGTGCTGGGGGTGGTGTGTTAGACTGTGCAGAAGTAGTGGAGTTCTGTTATTGGGGAGTGGAGGCTACAAAGTAGCTTGAATTCTGGTACTGAGGATCATATCGAAAGAAGAAATTCTGCACCATATGGCCAAGTTTGCCACATAATTGGCACTATGGTCACTGAGTACCAAACCTTCCACCACGGCCAAACCTACCTCCACGCCCTCTTCTTCCACCAGTTCCTCTATTGAAATTATACCATGGAGTGGAAGGTGTTTGTGCTAAGTTGGCCAGTGCAATTCCCTGATCAGACTTCTTGTATCTTTCGAGTAAATCCTCATAGCCAAGTAAAAAAGACTCAGCTTCTTGGACTATGAAATTTGACATCCGTGACATTACCGAGGTAACATATCCATGATATTCTTCTGTGAGGGCATCCAAAATAGCTTGAATATGATCATCCTCAGTAAGAGGATATCCAATGGCTAAAAGAGAATCCACAAGTTTTCGAATGCTAGCCAGATATTCAGTCACACTTGAAGTTTTCTTGACCGATCGAAGTTGTGTTTTGAGGCTTTGGATTCGAGTTCTTGAGGATGTAGTAAAATAAGAGTGAATGACATTCCATACCTCATAAAAGTGTCTGCAGTTTACCACCTTATGCTTGAATGTTACCGACATGGAAGCCAATATCCAGTTCATGAGGGCTTTATCATTCTACCTCCATTCTTTGAATTTACTGGATTCGTTCTTGCTTGAAGGAGTAGCTGGAGGTTTAGAGGGAGTAGCTAGTTTTGTTGAATCTGAATCTGCCTTTTCTTGCACAGGTTCTTGTGGATCGAATTCGGAAGGGATTTTTGAAGGATCCAAATGATCTTCAAGTTCAAGGGTTTCAAGGGTGAGAAGAACAGCTTGCTGCCATGTAGAGAAGTTATTTTCTTCAAGCTTGCCTTGTATTGGAACCAGGGCATTCTTGATAGTTGAGGTTGAATTCGGAAGAAGAAACGCCATGAATCTTCACAACCTTGCTCTTGATACCATGTTACATGAAAGAATTGACTCAATATGACTTCATCAGTTGAAGTTCTAGCAGAAAGGACTCAGATCAAAGAAACTAATCTTGTTGTTAACAATTCAGTGTAAAGAGGAGAGTTTGTGTAAAGAGGAGAGTTTGTTATTCAGAACTGAATTGATTCTATTTTCTATATCTCATATCATACAATGAAGCATACACTTGTATATATACATCTCTATAGAGCAGAGAGGTTAGGTGAGCTGCTGAGGTGGAGAAACAGAACTAATAGATTTTTCTCCTTTAGTAACTAACCAACTAGTCTAACAAACTAGTTCCTATTTGTGGGCTTACCCTCAACAGATTCACCGCCATTGATTTCTGTACTGATTTTTTGTTAAGGATTTTGGTTTTGTTCTGATTTGGTTTTAATTTTTGGTTCTATCTGTTCTAATTTTATTCTTGCTTCTTTTCTAAATTCTTGTTCTATTTCTGGTTCTGATTTTGGTTATCTCTGGTTCTAAGTTTTTGTGTTTCCACGATAGGGATATATCCCTTGATGGACAAACTTTGGAGGTGATCACTCAATCTTTTAAATTTGTCATAGTTTGTCATTGATTAATTAATAATGATCTGCCTCTGATTATTGCACTGGTTGAGTTTGTCATAGGAAGCTAATGAAAGCTTGGATGAAGTGGTGGCTCTTGCTAAAGACCTTCAAACTAAGGTAATTTGACATTAAGCATCCTTTTTCTTCTAGCTTATGTCATACATATACATTTGTTATAAATAATGCATTAAGTATGTATTCATTTTATAATATTTTATTTTCTATTATATTTAATCATGTAGAGCAACAAGAAACTTACCTTAACTGATAATTCAAAATGGTTGAGAAGCAGAAAGTTCAAATTAGGAGCCAACGTTGTTGAATCAACTTCCTCTCGAGCAAGCATAAAGGAAGGTACAAGTGAACCTTTCGTCATCAAAGATAATCGTGGAGAATGTGAGTCTTAAAACCGAATAATTATTTCATCTGGGATCATTGTGCACAAACTTACATGTGATATTGTGATGTCTTTTGTTGTAGCTTACAAGAAACACTACCCTCCATACTTGAATGATGATATACGGCGTTTGGAGAAAATTGCAAAGGATGAAAAAATCCACAAGCGGCTCTCTTCCCATGGAATTCTTATGTGGTAATAAATCTTGTTTCTTTTTATTTTCTTATGATTATGGAATGTCATAAAATGCTAAAGAATTTTTCATTGAGATGCAGAAGTGTGGCAGCATTCCAATTAAGTCATGGACAGCAATTACTAGCCATGCCAAGACTTGTGTGATAAATGATCACAAGCTCTATAGCTATTGTGCGACACAATAACCTATAGTCCTGCTATTCAATTCCATCTACATCCTTGTAGGAGTATTCAACGGGCAAAATTATTGTTCACCTGATGCACTCACTCCAAAGGAGAAAGTATGCATTTAAATTCTATTCTGAATTGTCTACTACATATAATTTTAAAGAACATGTTTCTGGGACAGAAATGAATAAGTCAATCCTTCATTTGCGGAATTTGGTGGAAACCATGAAATAGTATCTATGCACAGATACAAACTATGAAATAGTGTATACTAATCCGAATAGTTCTAGTTTAATCCTTTTCTCTTCCAAATAATTTAGGCGGAGAGAAAGTACAGATGTTGAAGACTTGTTCATAGCTCACATTGTTGGAATGGACACAATGGCTCGTGGATTCAAGAATGCTGCTAAGTTAATTGAGGTACCATTGCTTACACCTATTTATCAATATTTTTCTAATTTAGATCTAGAGACTCCATGTCAAAACTTCACTCATAAATCATACTAATTTTTTCTTTTTAATTTCCATTATATTATACTTGACCAAAGGATGATTCCCTTGCTCAGTTTGTTAAAAAGCGACCAGATTTTTGACACTAACCTAGGTGTTCAGATAGAGGTACATTTTTCTTTAAAAAAAATTCTTCCTCTCTGTTTAATGCTTTTTAATTTTGGGAGTTAATGGTTTGATTGGAGATAGTGCTGCCTTAGAATGGTAAAACTGACTTTGAATTACTTGAGAAGAAAGTCAAAGAAATAGATGAGCCTAAAGTAGCTTCAGGTAATTCACCAATTTATGCACTTTGGTAAGCTTTTCTTTTTGTTTCCTCATCAATGAACTTGGTAAGGTTTTTATGATGTAAGCTTTTTATGATGAGAAATTGTATTTGTATCATTTTCCTTTTCTTTTAACCCTAAGTGTACAAACTTCTTTGTTTTTAATATTAAAAGAGAAATATTTTACATTTTTTGTTTGTCTTCCTGTCACTTTATATACTAAAAGAGACAATATATACAAAATGTGTAAATACGAAATGGTGAATATAATCATCAAGGTTGCGAGAACCGGACTGGTTATTGAACCGGTCAAGTAACTGGTTCAATGGTTCAATGGTCCAACTGGGGTCGAACCGTGATCGAACCGGTTTAATTAAATATACAGTAAAATTATAAAAAAAATTTAATATATAATCAAAAATTGAATATAGCATTCAAAAATTAAACAGGTTTTCAACTAAATAAAGACACTACTCATTAATAATCATAATCATCATTAAGTATTCCATTGTTCCTATCATAAAGACAATCCATATTACAAAATTTGATGTAACATTCAAAAATCCAGAATTACAGAATCCATAATCCAAAATATTCTATATAGCATTCAAAGTAAAAAATAAAAACTGAAAAGCAGATTTTGAGTGGATATCAAATTGCAAAAGAACTTTTGTACTTTCTGTAACAAACAAACCACACAAGCAATTAGCATCCATTGAAAATAAAATCATTTGTTCCTAGCAAAGTTCTGTTACAGGGTTTGGACCAACAATGAGCTTGAACAATTGAACACACACTTATCTTCAATTGAAAACAAGATCATTCATTCATAACAAGATCATCCATTGAAAACTCTTCTTCCAATATCAAGTCAGAGATAAATCCTCAATTGCATATTGACACATTTATTCCCAGCAAAGTACCATCAACAACTCAGAATTAGTAAGAATTAGAAAAAATCAGGAACCAACAACTCAAAAATCAAAATTAGTATAATAAAACAAAGCTCATAAATCAGAATCAATCTAACAAGCCAAGTTTTTTTTAAGTTTAACTAATTTCACTTGGCAACAAGCCAACAACTAGTAAATTAACTTAGAATTAGAAAAAATAACACCAAAATAACTCAAAAAATTACCAATAATCAACAATAATTAACCAGAGGTCAGAACAAAACAACAACAATAATCCAGCTCTGTTAACAACAATAAACAGCGAAAAAAATTAACTCAGAAAACAACTAATTAGCCCAGAATTAACAATTACCATCAACAATCAACAAAATTATTTTAAAAAATTTAACTTAAAAAAAATTATCAAAAATCAGACAAATTAACAAGAATAATTAACTCAGAAGTATATATTAATCATAATTAATTTCAGAAAAAAAAAGGACTGAAGAAGCACCAGAGGAGTGCTCACTGGAGAAGACAAGACAGCCGAGCAACAGAGACGTCCGAGAGGAGGTGATGGCCGAGCAGTTAAACGGAGGTGACGGCGAGGAGGACAAGCGAGCAGAGACGTTCGCGTTTCGCGTGAGACAGAGTGAGATCGGAGAGGGAGAGAGAGCGAGCTTGAAGAGATAGAAGCCAAGCAGAGACGTCCGGGACGGCGACGAGAACAAGGCCAACGATGGCACCTTCTGTCGCTGCCGACGACGACGATCACAGAGGTGGGCTTCACGACGAGCACAGAGACAGTGAGGAGGAGAAGAGTAGCGGCAGTTGATGGCGCTTCACGACGAGCACAGAGAAGGGGAGGAAGAAAAGAGTGGCGGCGTCTAGGGGCTCACGGTGGCTGGTGGGGTTTCAAGACGAGCAGGCGGGATGGGGGCTGACCATGGCGACAGTGTTTGCTCTGCTAGGGTTAGGGAGTGAGGGAATTGGGACTGGGAGTGAGGGAATTGGAAAGAAGGGAATTGGGTCTGGTGGGTTACCGTGGGTGTTAGTATAGTTAGCCTTTCTTTTCTTTTTTTTTTTAATTTTATAAGAGACAAAACGACGCCATTTTGTTCTTTTATTTTTAAACCAAAAACCGTTAAAAAACCGGACGGTTCTTCCGGTTCACCGATTAACTGCCGGTTCGACCTTTTTTAACCGGTTTTTTATCAGACGGTTTCTGACCTTATCCGGACCGATTAAGTGACCGATTCCCGGTTAATCCGGTTGAACCGGCCGGTCCGGTTCGGTTTTCAAAACCATAATTCTTCTATAATCATAATTTCTCTTCTCTCACAATTACATTAATATGAGGTATCTTTTGAATTTTTGCAAGGGCAGATATCAGCCTGATCCAGTATCAGTGGTGATGGGAGGCCCAAGCACCATACTTGCCTATAGATGGAAGGTAAGAAACTTTGTTAAAATGGAATCTCCAACTTTCCTCACTTGAGTGGTTTATTCCCATATAATTTTACTCATTTCTTCGTTAAAAAGAAATTAACAACTTCGTTGTCTTCTTTCTGTAATTATTGCTGCTGCTTTTTTCTTTCCTTTTTCCTTTTTATGTTATTGTTTCGGTTGGTATATATTTTATATTTTATATTTTAAGTTTTCTTCTCCCTAACATTCTTCTTTGGATGAGAAGCATGACAAGGATTTCATAGAGTTAAGTTTACAAGACAGCGAGAAAGTGAGTATAAATGTTAGTTTTCTAGGTCAGATAGAAATTTTCAGTGTCATAACATAGTACTGAAGTAGTATATTTGGTTGTTCTTGTTGATGAACAGATAGAAGGTATTGTGCTGTGTGAAGGTGTTTAGAAGGGCCTCCAATCCTTATTGAGTTTGTGTAGCGGGTAATTGGTTTCTGTAGCACTCTTTAATATAAATTTTGGTAATAGATTTTGCCAATAAGTGAGAAAGATCCAAAATAATAAGGTTCTAGTTGGTTACTTGGTTCCAATTTTTAAAACCTGATTTCAAATACTAAATAAAACTATTCTTGGCTTTTCAATTAAAAATTTTCCCTGAACTCAATCATGTAGTAATTAACTGAGCATTTCCTTCCCTTCTTTCTAGTTTCAAGAATATAATGCTTAACTACATCAGTTTTGTTAAGGTTTTATTTTCTTCTCTTGACGTGGTTTCTTCCCAGTTTTGTGAACAGTCAGAAGAAAGATTAAAAGATCAAAGAGAGGAGGAACTAGAGCAACATCTGAAAGAAAGAGATGCAACAGGGACCTGGAAGGTACCCATCTGAAAGAGAACTAGAGCAATGCTTGAAGGTGGCTCCAAATTTCCTTTCCTTTTGAGTTTTATACATAGTGGTTCCTTCCCAATTTTGCAAACATGTTCTAATATATCTTATCAAATATTGTATCAATTTTTTACATCTTGTTTATTCTATTGACAGGATTCTTGGAGCCGTTGTTGTAATAGCTGCAAATGCTAGTGGTGCATGGACTCCTATTGGTGATGTTACCACCACTATGCTGTGGATACATGGTTAAATATCTACAGTGCAAACAATGAAGGTACCTTTAGGGTTTGTTTGTACCTTCAGCCATTTCTCTAGCTGTTCCATTGGCGCTCATGTCCCTGACTAGGTATCCTTCTATCTCTAGAAAAATCTGCCAGCAAAGCTTAATTGAATGTCGAGATTCAGCATAACATAACACATTACAGTTTAGATGATGTTGATTATTTTTATTTACAGCGAAGTGAATGGGAAGGGACAAGATTCTCCAAATGTCTTAGCTTCCGAACAGATGGCACCTCGAGGACAGCTTGTTTTCTCAGTAGGTTTAGGGGTTTTGATTTTTGTCCCCATGTTCAAGGCCCTCACAGGTTTGCCTCCGTACATGGGGATGCTACTTGGACTTGGTGTCCTTTGGATCTTCACTGATGCTATTCATTACGGTGAATTGGAAAGACAAAAGCTAAAAGTGCCGCAGGCTCTGTCAAGAATGGGAGCGGATTTGGTGTGCCGAACCGCTTTGGCACACCAGTGCACATGATGTTTATGTTTGGCTGATCGGTGCGCCATTTGAGGATGGCCGTCGGATCTCTCTATTTTTTTAATCCAATGGTAGAGATTACTCTTTCTCTTTTCTCCTATGATTGGTTAGTTGTGTAGGTGTGTCAGAGGGGTTAGTTTGCAAATTTCACTTTGTAGCTGGTTATTTTTGTTACAATAAAAAATTAGTTGGGTTTATGTAGAATTAGTTTATCATGTTTTAAGAACTAAATTAATGGCTGTTTAGTGATTCTGTTTAACGCCAAATCAGACATGATAGAGGAGGGCTGAGAGGGAAGAAAAAGCGCCGTGGACGTCGTTTGACGCATACAATATAAGCTGCGATCCGTCACTGACCCGTCAATGGAGTAACGGAGTTGCAGGAAGCTTTCTCTCGCGGAGTCACACTGGAAAGCTGCCTGCTCTCCGAAATGCGGCCTCTGTCGTGACTCGTTGGTTCGGAGGATGAAGATCTGCATAGCGTCCTCGCCGGAGCTGGAAACGGTCACCGTCGGATAACAATGAGTGATGTTTCGGCTAAATGCCTGGCTTTGCCGGAGACGCCCAACAAGGAAGGATCGAAGCGGCGCGGGGATGGTGGGCGACAGGATGACGAAGGAGAAGCCCATGGTGTTACGGGTCGGGCGGGTTAGGTTAGAACACAGTTGGTTGAACTTGGGTCAATCGTGATGGGCCTCTGGAGTTTTTTTCCCTGAGATGCACATTTTTTCTAAAACCAATGCTGGGCTCAAGTGTTGGGCTATTAAAAGTGTTGTTAAAACTAGATAAATGGTCTAGTATGGTGGTCCTTTTCACCGCACGAGCTGGTCCGGTGTCGAAAGAGGCAAAGAAAGGAAACGATGAAAGGGGGTGCAGAGGTGCGGTGTTTGTCGCCAGCATAATGAACACAGAAGAGGGTGCAGCATACTTTATTGGTGAGGGCGAAGGTGAAACTGGCAGAAGGGAGGACTCGTCTGCGGAGGATGAGGTAAGACTTTGCCAACAAATTTGTTTAGTCGTCTTTTTCAATTAATGTATTGCTGTTCATCGATTCCTAGTTCATGGCTAACTGAAAGTATCATTGTAGCTGGCATGGGACGATGCATCGGATGTTGCCTTGGACAAGGATTATGATTCACAGGGCACAATTTGGTAACCAGTCATTATTTTTAGTGCGCTCACAGCTAAATCCAGTGGGAACGTGGGTCTTCAAATTAGGCAAAGGTTTGGTGATGCAGCAGGTGTTTTAGCTTCTTAGAAGATCATGCGTGATGTTCTATATTTGGACAAACAATAGGTAGCTATAGAAAACTGTTTTGGACTGTTATACTTCCAATTTGACCATATCCAGGCCGCTATATGACTTTATTTTGTAACGCGCTATATTTAAACTGGAAATTATTGTAGAGCATCCATGGTGCTGTATGAATTGAAATTGCAAATTAGTGTAGAGAGCATCCATGCTGCTGTGTGAATTGGAATTGTAAAGTAATCTATGGAACACTGATATTTTGAAAAGTTCTTAGTTACACCGGTCATAAGATTGTACCATGTACAAAAAGAGTTAAGTCTAGCAGTTGCAACACATCAACAATCAGAACAGAAAAAGTTGTTTCCAAATCAGAAAAGGCAATCCAAAATAACATGCTCAGCTAGTTCATCAACCCAGTTGGATTCATTCAAAATCAAGAAATTGGACCAACAGCTCCACTTCTGGGTGGGTACTGGAGATCTCAAAGACGGCCAGCTTGGGCACACCTATGTTACACTTGCGCAAGAAACCCACACAGCCTTGGCTAATGGTGCCACAATTGCTCCTTCTCTTGCCCCCGTATTTGCTGTAGACGGCCGGGACGGAAATCTCCCCCGATCTGAGAGTGACCATGACACCATCGTTGATGTCGTCTCCAAAGTGAGGCGCATTTGGCTGGGCAAACCAAAATGGAGAAGGAGATGAAGTTAAGGACATGTGTAACATGAATGCAATGTGCATGCAGTCAAACAGAATGAAACGACAACTACTGACGATGGCATTATGAACAATTAGCATGCAATTGGGTGCTTATTTCCCTAAACAATGGAATTTAAGTATTTAACAACAACATGCATTACGAACAAATTTCTGTAATGAATCTGAAGTCAACAACCGATCCACCAGATAGCCAACCATTAACAATTATGCAACAGCAGAGGACAGAAGATGTGGAAAACGTAGAAGGGCACACATGCCAACAAAGTAAGGACCAGCGAAAGAACAACACTTTATGTAGACCAGGTAGGCCGCCACATTACTTTTAATAGAGGGCACAGCAGGGGAACAAAACAGATAATGCAGTCCCCAAAGTTGAAGAACGTAACACGTGTATATATAGTGGAGAGGGAAAGCCATTACCAGGAAGTGGGTGCCCAAGAGCCTTTTTGTGATGTGCATGATGAAGAAGGGGTGCTCGGACCAAAACGTCTGCTCCACCTCAGCTGCAGCTGCGCTCCTGGGGACATTGATGCACCCCGTTCGACGCCGGGGCGCTTCAGGAGCGCGTGTACGGTTCCGTCGAACCTTCGGGGGTGTGACGTCGACGGCTTCATCACCGGACGTAGCATACGTCCTCTCGACACCTGGTGACTGAAAGATGCGAACGCTGAAGTCGTCTCTGCCCTTGTGCTTGAACAGCAGAATGTTAGATGGTTGTAGCTTGTATTCACGATAGAACCTTTGCCATCCCTTGCCGAGAGTGATCGCTTTCCACCCCTTGGGTCTGAATGCAATCTTGTAGGTATGGTTTGACCCATCGGCGACCGTGACGTAGAGATGGTTGCTATCTTTGGGCAGGAGCCCATTCGGTAACGGTAGACACTGCATATAAGGGCACATGAGGAGTCGGCGTAAGAGATAGAACAAAATGCGGAGAGGAGAGTCAGAAATAATGGAAAGAACAGAAGAGCAAGCTTTAACCTACCATCGGTCGCGACGGATCTCCTGCCGCTTTGATAACCCTAACGACGTCACCTTTCGCGTGTTCTCGTACCATTTTCTCGTCCAGGCACCAACAGAGAAGAAGGGGATATTCCTAGTTAGGAGAACACCAAGAGAGTGGACAGCGTGTGAATCGAGTGGATATGAAGGGTGAATCCTATCTAATTAATTAATTTAGTCAGAGTTCCACCCCTTAGCACTGTGCGCCATCACCCTTCCATGAAGTCTTCCTGGAGAAGCCAAAAAGTTTCGTCCCTGAAGAGGAGAGGAGCTTCGAGTGGGGTCGGGTATTAGGGGTTGGGTTTCTGGCAAGTTCGGGTTTTCGTATTTGGTCGAGTCAGTTTCTCTGGCCCAATACCAGATTAAGAAAAAATGTTATTTTCCAAGATGACCAAACCAAAAAAAAATTTAAAAACCGTAAATATACAAAATAATAAGTGTAATTATGAACAACTTACCTGCTTCGATCGACTACATCAATTCGTGCACCCATCAACGGGCCAAGGCTGACAACACGAAGGGATTTTTCACTGACCCACTCAAATGGAACGATTGATAAGATTAGGTTAAGGCTATAATTTAAATTTTGAATTCATTCGGTGGTCATAGCTTTTTTTAGAAATCCGATTATTGCCCTTGGTAATTGCACCCACATTAATTCCCAATTAATGTCCAGTCTAATCAGGTTTAAGGGTTATTTATTAAAAAGATAAAAATATTTTAAAAGGCGGGAGGTGTTTCGCCAGATTAACGCACGTACGTTTACGTTTTTCACTACCCCCCAAACAAAAAAGCGCGTACTTTTCAAATAAGGGAATCACACTGAGGTACGTACTTGTTTAAACCAGTCCCGTCGTATTTTTTGTTGATCCAAGCATCTTAGTTGGAATCATGAGTTGTAAATAGTTGCCGAAATGTTCTGGAATCATGAGTTGTAAACGTTAAATGATAACGGCTCGAGACAATTCCGTAATTTTGTCTAAACCGCTCAAACGACTTGTTTTACTTGGGTGAATTACAGGCATAGGGGCTGAGTTATGGGTAACAACAAACAATTCACGATAAGCAGAGAACGAACCGATGAAAGTTGATATAATAATCGCTACAGAGTTTTAATTAGCTTTTCATAAGATCAAAAGGACGACGAAACAAACAAACCAGATAGATCATTCAAGGCTTTGGTCATCGAACGCCTGCCTGGCGGGACAAAGATTTCTCCTTGGCTTTCAAAACATCCACGACACTGTTTGCCAGGAGTCGCCAATTTGAGCTTTCCGCCTTCATTTCGGTTGCTTTGTCATACAGTCGTCGACCATTAACTTCAAGTTCTCGGACCTGACACTGAAGAGTTGCTGTGATATTGTTTCAACGCTAGCCTCCCAAATTTCCTCCCTCCTAACAAGTTCGGCTTGAACGAAGTCACATACCAGGGACGTTTCATCTGTACGGATGATGTCGATCAGTTTGGACATGGGCTGTTGCTTGAGGTAGACGGGACTGGCGCCGTTGTCGTCGACGGTCTCCTTCGACATTTTCTCGGTAGTGCACAACGGAGAGAGCAGTGGAGGGTGGCAGAAATAAGGAGGTGGGTAAGGATAGACGGAGAGGTGACAGAAGGAGATACGACAGAGAAGACCTGGTAAAGAAGCACTGAGAGGGATAGGGTTTGTCATTAACGTGCACGTATACCTCTATAGTGTAGGCCCTATACTGTAAAGTGAGAAGGTGCTTCGAATACTTTTTTTTCCATAGAAAATGTGTAATTAATGTACGTCGTTTTTTTTTGAAAAAATAAAATATTTATATTTAACGAAAAAGAAAGAATAACAAATTTAATGTAGTTTTAAATTTAAATTTAAAGTTATTTTTCAGCGTTCAGGTTTTAAACCTACGTTTAAGATGTCTTCGATTCCTGTGCCAAACCCAAAAACGAAGCATCGGTTACAGCGGGCGTAAATGAAGGCGTGCGTGGCACGGTTCCTGACTTATCTGGTGAGCCGTTTTGCAGTTTATAAGTTCACTACCCAGTTTTCCTTCATCGCATCTGGTGATCCATAGTAACGACGGTCCTCCTGTGAACTTCCCCTTCTACAACCTATTCAATAAATTTAGATCAAATAGGATGAGATCTAGTGCAACCACCGAGAAAGGCAGAATAGGAGAGAAGGCCGGATACGGGACAAGGAAAGGGAAAGGGAAAGGGAAAAGGGTCCTACCACGCGTCTGTCCGCTGACTCTTCTGCCTCGCGAAACATGGGAGAGAGTTGCCTCAAGGGTTGCGTCGTCCTCGATCCAGGATCTGTTTAACACGCAGGCGACCTGCAAGGTATTTTTGGACACAGGCCGCTCGTCTGCGGTGTACAAGGTGGCCTCCATGGCGAAGATACCCGTCGTGTTCGGTTATGACTTGGAGGACCGTCCTGAGGATGGGTTCCTTTATGTAAGCGCGCGCGCAGGAAATCCGGGCGCTGTATTCCGTATAGGGATGAGAGAATTCTGCTGGATGGGCCGACACGTCGCCGGGGTCGACACCCTGCTTGAGGCCGCCGATGCGGGTGATGTCCAAGCCCGCTACATGTGTGCGATGCTGCTGCTGACGCCAGGTGTTGGGGACGGGGCAGACGCTGGAAGGGGGGTTGAAATGTTTGAGAACGTGCTGGCTGCTGGAAAAATCGAAATGTGCAGAGAATTCTACGGGCAGTTGTTCGCAAATCCGCTGATTGGGGTGCACCCGTCGGTTCCAGGGAAGCCCGTCGTCTGCCGGTCAAGCGTCTGCCCGACTCGCGGGACCATGGTTGCCACCAACGATTCCTCGACTGTGTCCTGCGTCCACTGCCTTGCCGAGTTTGAGGTGTTGCATTTCTTTAGTCTATTTACCTTCAGATGAAGCTTCGCTGTAACCAAAGATGAATGCATTTCATTGTTAATGAGTCGGGTGTTTGGGTTGGGTGGCCTTGTAAATCCCCGCTTTCGTGGACCAGATGAATGACATATTCGAACCGATGCATATCACCGTATTCAAACATTTAAACGGTCACACGCATAACCTTCGATAGAAGCACTATTTCATAACTTCATTAGCTAATAGGCCAAGCCGAATAAATTAAAAAAAATAAAAAAACGGGCCATAAAAGTTCAATATTAACATTGGGACTAAACAGTACAATAGTAAACCTAAACATACATTGCCGGGGAGGGGAGGCGTCGGTTTATGGTGTCTCCATCCCGTTGTTGCACTGACCCGTAAGACCTGGGACTTTACCTGTCCAGCAAAACGTCCGCCATCTGCCGTATGATTTAATTACGATAAATGCTTCTTTAATCAATATAATTATTATAATATATGAATGCATCGGTAAACGAAAACATCTAGGAAAACGTATGCGGTACTGAACCACGGGCAACCCCCCTCCCCCTAACCCCCGAACGGCAATATATTATATTAAAAGCAAAATGCCACAAGGGCATCTACAAATTCGTCCACCCCCCTTTTGTAATCTCCAATAATCCGTCCTCGAAGTCCCTCCAAATGGCCGGAAGTTCCCAAGAGGACAAAACGAAACTGGAGGTATCCATTCAGCACGAGTGTCTGCCGAATATTTTTCCTCTCGAATTATGGTCGAGTATTGCGACGATGGTTGCATCGAATTCGATTGAGGATCTGTTCAACATGCAGGCGAGTTGCAGGTTATTTGCATCTGCATGCAATTCCGACGCCGTGTACAGGCACACGTTAGTGTCGGTGTTGCCGATCGCCTGCTTCCTCGACTACTCCGGTACGCCTGCAATGACATTTCTGCATCGATGCGCCAGAGCGCGGAATCCGGCCGCTATGCTCCGCGTTGGGTTGTCTCATTTATTCTGGTGTGGCCACCGCAGAGGTGGTATGCGGACCCTGGCCGAGGCAGCAGAGTTGGGCGATCTGGAGGCCTGCTACATCGCGCGATGCTGCTTCTGTCGCTTGGTGACAAAACAGATGGTGAGGTCCGCCGTGGATTCAAATTTTTTTGCGTCGTTCGTGACTCCGGCACAGTCAAAAGGTGCAGGGAGGTCTTCACGCAGGTGTTCGCCGGCCCGTGGTCTGATAAACCCCCGGCGAACCCAGAAGAGTCCGTGTCATGCCGTTCCGGTAGTTGCCGTACCCGTGGGACCATTGGTGATGACAGCGATCTGTCCAGTGTGGCGTGTGTGCAATGCCTGGCCGAATACGAGGTGCGGAAGTTCTTGGGGACTTATTGCGTTTAAGTAGTTTTATAAACCCCGACGATGGAGATGCCGATCATGCTAATTGCTATGCGTACTGATGGTGTATTTTACGTTATTTTTGCAAACTCTTTTTTTTTTGTTAAAGAACAGTCTTTTCGATCAATTATCATGTGGAGTACACAGACGACGTAATTAAGTCGTATCTTGGCCATAACTTAGTCTGAATAATTCTTTCTTCTTGACCGGGGTATGATTTGGACTTTGCACTATTGAAGTGACGTTTGAATGGACATAAGACTGTATAGTTGATCAACCTTTTCCACCGTCGGAAGGATTTTTTCTAGGGCTGCGTATTGAGACCTCGACAGGGAATTTATGCAAAATTGGTAACTTGTATAGGCAATAGGGATTGACCGAAAGGGGTCATGTAAAAAAAGGGCACGGGATAAATTTTTTATGAGCAATGATGATATTTGACGATGGTGTATAAAATCTGTACAGAGGTTGAACAACGATCATGTGGGTATGCTCAACTCAAACCACGGGATTGTATTCGAATAATATAACAGGGCCAGAGATTCAACAACTGTCCTTTAATGAACAAAATTTGCTTCAACATTTTAAGGAGTTTTTTATTATGTAAATACACTGAATGTATGTTTAGGGTTTTTAAAAGACGTATTTCGTATGATATAAAAAAAAGGACACCATGTCTGTATTAATTTGTTTTTATTAGGTATTAGCGTTTGGCTTCGTCGTAACGTAAATCCCTAATTGTGTTTCAACAAGCTAAGAACACAGAGAAAAGTATGCATAATTATGTTATCCGGGCTTAAGTTCCAATGCAGAAGATAAAAAGGGCGACAGAACAAACATAGGAAATAAAAAGATCATAAAGGCCTTGGCGGAAAACATGACATTCAGATATCTTGCATGTGCAGCCCATCAACTACCTCCGGCCCCGTCTTCATTCTGCCCGGCCGGATGACGACGACGACGACGACGGAGCAAGAACTTTTGCCTTTCCTCCACAACGTCCAGCCGGCGTTCCAGGTCAGACCACGGAAGAGACTCAACCTCTTCTCGTTCATGGCGCTTGGCACTTTCAGCCTGTAATTCCTTCTCAGTGAGAACCAACTGTTGAAGGAGTGCGTCATTTTTTCGCTTCTCTATTTTCAATTCTTTTTCAAGCCGTCGCTTTTCCTGCACCTCTTTCTCCAGTTCATCCTTCCTTGCCTCGAAGACGAACTTGGAGGCCATCAGCTCCACCTTTGCCTGCCTCAGTTTTGCATTGGTGGTTACAAGTGTAGCCTTTAAGATCTCCTCCCTCTTAACTAGTGCCGCCGCAACGAGATCACAATCTGCGGACTTTTCATCTACGCGGATGATGTCGATAAGTGCGTCGATGGAGAGTTCCACGAGGTCCTCGGGACTAATGGCGTGATCTGTGATTGATTGCTCCGACATTTTCTCGGGATAAGAGGACGAGGACATAGTGGCAGTTATGGAGAAGGGTGGACTGAGAGTTGAGAGAAGGAGTTACGGCAAAGAAGAAGTGAGGAAGGGTTAGTAGTTAGTAGGGTTTGGGGTTTTGAATAACGGGCACGTATACATATATATAGTATAAAGTTGCTTGGATGGGTTTTTTACGCAAATAACGTGTCAATGATGGGGTTTATTCACGAAAATAAGACATTAATTTAAGCTATTTCGCTTGAAAAAAAAGTAAACGATAACAGTTAACATTTCTTCAATTAGCAATTAAGGAACGCAATTAAGCTTGTCATGAAAATAACACAAGAATCGAAAAGTCAACATTAAATTTGTGCGTCGTAAAACCAAATCAGTTGAATTGGAAAGCACATTAGTATTTCGTTCGTCCCTTATTAATTAATTATCTTATCTTTTCCAGAACCATCGGTTGAGAAACGAACGAGGCACTGAACCAATTAAAAAAAATATATTTCCTAACAGCACAGAACGTATCGTTAGTGGTCGTGTGTCCTCTTTATACTTTGTATAACCTACGGTCAGGATTGCCACTTGGGTTGCGTTGGATTTAATTAAGGATTTGTTCAACGTGCAGGTTAGTTGCAAGGTGTTTCTGGGTGCAGCGAGGTCCGACGCTGTTTACAAGGAGGCGTCGATGAAGGAGTTGCCGATTGCGTCCTTTTAAGACAACCATTGCCTACCTAAACATATGTTCATAGAACGATGCGCCGAGGCAAGAAATCCAGGTGCCATGCTCCGGGCGGAGATGAATGAATTCTGTTTGTTTGGTGACTCCGTTGGTGTAACCGGGGACGAGTTGGAGGGCTGTTACATGGGTCCGATGCTGCTACTCTCTATTGGCAATGAAGACGAAGTGCTCGTGCGAAAGGGACTTAAATATTTTGAGATTGTACGTGCTTCACGGGTGATGCGGAAGATTTGTCCCGGGTATCCTGTGTGCAGTGTTTGGCCGATTACGAGGTTCGGGTGTTCCTGTTGGGGTTTCTGTTTTCCTGGTTTGTCGTTTACGATTCTCGTGAGTCGTGTTACCGTATGATGCATTATCTCCAATTTTGTTAACTATAATCAAGGTTATCCTCATAATATATTTTTATTCTGTTTCCGTCTTCGCGCGTAGGTATAGACTCAATGGTGCGAATTGGATTATAGGTTTTCCCTCGCCTGGATGCTCAGTAGTGGAAGTGGAAAGGTAGAGGTTTTCTGTCACGCGGACGCCACGCTCAGGAGTTAACGTGTACCTCAAGCCGAATTAGGTTCAGAAGCAGGTGTGCAGGGATGCTAGGATCAGGTGTAGGGGTGTGGTGTACAGAAATATGAAGAAAAGAGTTTTGTTTTGTCAAATCAACCATAAAAAATTAATGCAATTAACCGAAAATAAAAAATTTACCATATTATTCGATAAATTAATTTGATGGGATCACTGACGCTTTTTAATCGGTTTAATATTCCAAAATATACAGAATACGACATGTATTTAACTCTCTTATTTGACGTTTTCCATTATTAACGATTATCGACGAGCTCCATTAAATTTGCAAACAACAAAAATGTCATTCACGTTTCCCAATTCCCATTTCTCATTTCCGGATATCTACGCAAGCTGGAAAAAGAAATCCAGACTGCCCACCGGCGTTTGGCAAAAGGATGCCACTTCTAATTGTACGTATAGGTAAATATGGGTCTAAGTACATAAATTAAATGTACTAAATATCCGGTATTAACCATAACGTTGTGCAACGAAACGAGTTCGCGCTAAGCCGTAAAAATTAACTAATGTGAGTGTGTATTCTAATGTTGGGCAACGAAACGATTTACGTGTTATACCGTTATTGTCCTTTATATTTTTCCTTGACCGGCCGGAGAGTATCGATCGCTGTGTTGAAGCAGGCATTGCGGATGCTATACTCCGACAGGGGTTGACGGAGTATTTCCAGTTTGCCCGCCTATGTAGATAGCTTCATCCGAAAATAGAAAGAAAGAAAGAAAAATAACTCAAACGCTGCGGAAATTATATAATTAAGAAAATCGAGTTTTACGCAGGGGTTACAGAACATGAAAAGAACAGCTACAGAAATACGGAAACACAGCAAATAAAGACTTGGAAGGTAGATGCCGTGGGTCATATAGCCCCGACATCGTCTCCATTCTGCCCGGCGGTTTCCTGATACTCAGATCCGTCTGCCGTTGCCGCAGGTTGACCATACAGTTGGCGGACCAATAAACCTACCTTGATCTCCACAACCTCAAGCCTGCATTCCATTTCACGCCACGGTGCCATCTGTTGCTGTTCCCTTCGACGAAGATCGGCAATTTCCGCTTTCAAAGCGTTTGCTTTGTCTTCGAGTTCGCGAATGGTGGTTTGATGCTGTTCCATCTCCGTGCGCAACTTCTTCTCCAACCGGCGGCCTTGTTCCAGTTGATGCTTCCTGATACTAGCCCTGACTTTCACGGTGATTACCTCGATCCTGGCCGTCCTTGCTTCGTCCCGTGTCCTACGAAGACTATCACTCAGAAACCTCATCCTCTGTTGGAGGGTGTTGATCAGGTCTGCGGTCGGGTGTTCCTCGAGATCGCCCGGACTAATGGCGTGGTCGTCGAGGGATTCGCACGACATTTTGTCGGATGAAGACCCGGAGGTTTGGTATACGATAACGGCCTTGAAGCTATGACTTTTCTCCCGGCAGTGGTTATGGATAAGTATAACGAATGGTTATGAATTGTGACGGACTTGTGCATTGATGTACATTAATGAAAATCAAAATTTAAGTTAATAATAAATAAATTAATACATTTTATTGTGGTTAATTAATGTACGTATGGTATTCCTTGAGAAAACGAAGATAATAATGCACCTGGTAGTTTTATCGATAAACGAAGAAAAAGCCTGGGAAAACTTAGGCTGCATCGATTGCGCAAAATCCGCTATGATTGCAAATCTTGGCAATGTGACGTTAGAGTAGGCAGGGAGGGCTGTAGGTCTATGGACTGCTATGAATAACGTGGCAGACATGACTTGTGTTGATCTCATAAAAAGAATTGTATTTTCCATAACTTTAATTTTTAATACTACGCGGAAAACACAAAAATAAAAATGATGGCAAAACGAGACAAACAGTGCCAAAAAGGCAAAACAAGTCAAACAGTTGGAGAAATTATTACATAATAGTGATAATAGATATATTACGTAGGATAACCAAAAAAATATTCAGAACCCAATCCTATCCAATCAGTCAAAGAGGTGGACAAACAGGATCAATTCATAATCAGCCCTACAATGCACGTACGGAATATGAGCAGCACCTCCGTCACCGTCGTTTACGTCCCACCCCCTTCCACAGCGTTGATGGCGGTAAATGGCACTCATGTTTCCACGGCTTGGACATCCATGCGAAGAACAGACTTGATTCTCTTCGTTTAGCCTTGGCAGGCGACGCAGGTGTCTCCACGTCCCCTGGACAACGCCGCGGAACACCAATTTGCAGTGTGTCAGGGCACCGGCCGCCTCAAGCCCACGAAATGTCTGTAAGCCCTTGTTCTTTGACTCGGCGTCGTCGCGTAGCATCAGCATCATCGCCGCTGTGTACTGGGCTGCCGAATGGCCCTGGGCTGCGACAACGTGCATGGTTTCCATCCCCGCAAAACGACACCCGCCTAGGAAAAGGTCAGACACAGCAGACCGAAACAGAACTTCCAGGTGGCCACTCTGCCTGCATCGCGCTAGGAAGTTTCTTCCCGACTGGTGCATGGGACTCACACTCCACCATCGCTGGTCCCAAATTGGAATGTTGGCGCATCTGTAAACGAAATCCTCATCCCCTGCATTACGTGCAGCGGTGCACGACATTCTGAGACTGCACAACTCCCTGTCGGACTGTGTTGCGGTCCTTCCAGCAATTAAGGTCCATACATCGTGGGGAAGGTTGGCCGGGCCTGTCGGACGATACATCTCCTCCCCTAGTATTGAGCGCCCTCACAGGATAGATAAATGGTCGGTTATATGTAAGTACTGGATAACAGAAAGGCTCCAGTCAGTTATCTCAATGGCTGTTGTTTACGGTGTATATATAGTCACCCGGTGCCGTGTGCGATGGTATCCCATCGGTTGTGTACCGTTCATCTACACCTAGTCAGCTACAATCACGTCGTTTAGGTAGCCTGCCGGTTGAGTTTCCCGTCGGCTCACAGAAGGGTTCCTTAGCCAACACGTCCCTTGTATTCATATTTTTTATTTTTTTTTCATTTATGTTTAACTAACCGGTTAGTAACTTCCCTTTAAAGTTAGGTTTTTTCCGTTTCGTCGCTTGGGGATTCCGAAATTTATTTTTTTTCCCTCTTTATGTTTTGTTATATCATAATTTCATGTTATTAGTTAAGTGTAATATTTTAATAATATTAATTGACATTATTTAGACATTGTTCAAAATTCCTGTTCTTTAACTATAATTTTAAGATATCTATATGTAATAAGTATCCGTTTACGTAAATAACATTTATATGGTAATAAAGAAGATAACAACTAATATTATACGTCCATACTAAACCGAAATATAATATGTCAATAATAAACCTAATATGCATAACAATCCTAAACCCTAGCTATGTCAACGAATCGTTCCCCCTCGTAGTCGGCGCGACAACGAATGCACCGAATATGGTTGGCGCCTCCGACACCGTGGATGGAGCCCCGCTCTGCCGCCCTTCGGCAGTAGTCATAGAGAAGACCCATGTGGCCTCGGGTCAGGCATCTGGTGGACTCACATACTGTATGTTCTTCTCCCTTATCCGGCATTTGGACTTCATCTGGCCAAGAAATTGTGAGGACTGCGAAGCAACTCGAGTAACATGCCGGGAGTAAGTTACCCGCTTCGAGCGTGCGAAATAGTTCCAAACATTCTTTTTTTGCGTCTCTGTCGTCCCTTCGGAGGAGCAACTCCATTGAAAGTGCGTACTTGGCGGCGTCCAGCACATTCCTTGCTGCATTTTGCAGCATTTCCCATCTGACGGCGTGGTTACGTCTTATGTAGAGCTCCCGCAGCGCCTCCCGAAACAGAAGTTCCAGGTGACCAATCTCAATGCACCTCTCGAAAAATCTTCGCCCAATAGGGTCCCGTATCCACACCCAATTCACGTCATTCGGAGGTGGTATGGCAACCATCATGAGCACAGTATCGTCGTCGCCTACATCGCGCGCAATGCAACACGTCATACGGAACCTGCACAGGTCCTCAATCGATGTCGTTGCGACTTTAATGGCTATGGCTACCCAAACGTCGCGGGGTAGTTCGGAGGCGTTACATAAACGCTCCATTAAAACTTTCGCTTGGACTGGGGCCTGCTAGTGTATATACTTCACAGGATGTTATCCACTGACCAGTGGTTTTGAGAGTAGGAATGCTAGTATATTTATGGATAAGGGTCGCCCTTTGGAATCCAATTCCCTCGGACTTAACCGACGCATCATTTCGTTGGCGAAAATCCAATTAAGTTTTCCAAAAAAATAAAAACGGAAAGGGATTCTACAAACTTGCATTGTAAATAGAAATAACATTGTTAATTGATGGCATTTATTAGATTTGTCGTTACGCGCTGGTGCATATTTAGTCGACAGCTAGGAGTGTTAAAATTAAAGTTAAGTAAAAAATACGCTAACTAATCATCATCGCATTCATATGTATAAATATAGTTAAAGAAAATCGTTCCTGGAAATTGCAATAGGGGTACATGCACGAAAGAGGAAACATGAAACGAACGGCCGTAAACACAGAAAGTCTTAATTTGCGAGTAACATAAACTTGAATCGCCACACGTGGTCGCAGTGTACCCTAATATAGGACTAAAGAAGAAAGGAACGTAATACCACCTCTGGCATGGGGGCATAAGCGTGACATCTGGTTGAACCATGTCGGCAATGCAGTACCAGCCGGTGGACTTAGGTGTTCTTCTTTGTTTTCATCCTCCATAACTCTGCCTTGCCCAATACACGGTCCCGGAGTTTGTTGAATGGTGTGCTGGTCAGGTTCACCGCAGTTGTTGCCCTGATCTCGTTCTCCCGTAACTGCAAAATAGTTAACGATCGGGTTTATTGTGCCCCTATAATTTAATATCCGTAAACTACTTTTTTTTAGCATACTTACAATCCCCTATACTTAGTTGAATTTGTCCCCCATGTTGAGCCACCCAATGACCCATATCCCTGAGTTCATGCTGAATGTTGATCTGACGAATAGACAGTAACCGTCAGTACGTATTATGGATAACATGTGAAAATCATCACTGTGATACGTGCATGTTTTATTTGCTGATAACGTACCTCTGCCCACAATTAGGTATCCCTATGGGGATCCTTATCGGGAAATCTCCGAAGTTGCTTGGTAAGGGCATAAAGTGCTTCTCGTAAAGTGCTTGTGTCACGTTGTACAACACCCTTGCCTGCACGGACGGCAGAATATAAATTAGAACGCTTTTATGCACGCCGTGTTGCATGCTATGCCAGTATGCCAAATTAAAAGTAAAGACTACAATCATAGTTGTAGTTAACCGTTTTCCGAATCCGGTCTTCCCGGTGAGGCGTCTCGAACTGGTTCGGCGATGAATCAAGGTTGTAAATTGCCTTGTCTTTCAGAGACACGAGCATCAAAAACCAGTGGCCCAGCGCGTCCTGCATGGGGACATAAATCTGCACAAGATAAACACGTATAGTTATTCCACTGAAGACACTTGTTCCTGGTTTAGTTTTCGATGAACCAAAAGTTGTCCTTCAACAGACAAGTTCAAGGAATTTGGATGGCCGCATCCAGTTCTCCATGTAACGGTTGAGCATTAACTCTGTCGTCTCCCCGTTCAATATATCATCCTATACAGACAACGCTAACGAATTAAATAAGTTATGTTCTATAAATGTTAGTGCGTCGACGACTGTCAACGACCGTTAACGGCGCAATAATTCGTATCGAGTACCAACGCCAGATCAGGACAAGCTTACCGACACAGACGGTGGTAAGCACCAGTACGCGGGTGACGTGGCAAGTATCTCAGCACCGGTCATAGTCATGGCAACCAGATGGATGATCTGGTAACGAAGAATAGCCAAAAATATAAAATAAACAAAAAACTCCGACGATGTCTCGCAACACCATATATGTGTTTTTCCCACTCAAAACAAGCATAAATAGGTGCCATACCTTGTCATCATCGTCATTTCCCGGTAGTAAGCTTTGTAAATCAACCCTATCCGCGGACTTGACTCCAATACGGACAAGTTCCTCGCTATAGTCAGAGGAAAGTGTTAACGATTTAAAATAACTGCGATAAGCAGGTTGAAAGAAAACAAAGCTCGAGTTTTACCATGGATCAAGGTTTCCGTCGAAGATGTACGCGAATAAGGCCGACTGTCGGTTGTTAAAGTCCATGGCAGGAGTGATCTTGAACCTCATCTGCGACACATGTTTGTCAAACATCAGTATGTTAGCGCAGTTTTCGATAAACAAACTTACCGATTAGTTACCTTCTTGCTCGTTGAATGGGCATACTTTTCCCTGCTGGAACCAGATCGCATAGAACTGTCAGTTCCATCACCGGAACGTCGCCGTTTGGCGTTCCTTGTTGCCGATGGTGGTGTGCGAAACAACTTTCTCATGATGCTGTCGGTTCCTGCAAGGGGTGGAGTACTGTTCTCGGGCGGATCTGGGACAATTGTCGTTCCACTAGCGATGCCAGATGCAACTTTCATGGACTGCGGGGTTGACTGTTCATCTGTCTCCCCATCGGAATCCAACAACACGATGGTTTTCTCGGAGATTGCCGCAGCTGCGTTGTCGGTCTCCTTCTCGAGATCCCTCTGTCGGAGAATAAGCTAAACCGGTTTAGTATAAGGAAAACCTACATGACATGTTACATACATGGGCAAGGAGTAAAACCTAACTAGAACCTTTTCGACGAAGCCCCTCATCAAGTCCTTGACGATGAGACCGATCTTCGGAAACGACCAGTCCTCTTCCGACTGGATCTGGTCACTTTGACCGCATTAACATCATCCGGCTGTGGAGCTTCGGCTAAGTTTTCGAAGTCAGCTTTGGGTCCACCGGGGAGCTACATATTAAAAAAAATAACAAAATCAACTCAGTTATTTGTTTAAAGAATGTGTGAAGTACACCTGAGCAGAAGATTTACCTCAGACGCTTGCCGGGGCTGCGACTGCTCAACTGTATCTGCGTCGTGGACCTCTTCGCATACATCCCTGCATGTACCCCGTACGTGGCTGTTAATGCAAATATTCGTCTACCATGCATATGCAACGTACTGCGTTTTGTTGTATTCTAAAAGTCATAAATGAAACCTGTCTAACCTGTTGTGTGTGTCACCGTCGGAGTGTGCTTCACCGTCGCCCATTGTTTTTGTTTTTTTTTTTGTGTTTCGAATATTGATGGTTTAGCACGGTAGGTGGGTTTATTTTAAATGCAAAGGAACTTGCAAATGCCCACGGCTTTGTCCTCCGTTTACGGAGTGTGATTCGTCTATGTTAATGGTACTCGGGTGTTGTGGATGGAGTCACGACTATCTGTTGTAATCGTCAAACTCGCGACAAATCTTTCACTCGTATGGTACGTTGTTATTTGGGCTCGTTTTATGGTGTGTTCCGTATCCAAAAGTGAAAGTTCTGAGTGACACTATACTATAAAAGTCCCTTTCTTATGCTGTGACCACTGCGGTCAAATCAATCCAAAACTATCGAGTGGCCTCCACCCAGGCGCTAAGTCACACCATGCCTTCCCCACCCCCCTCGCCATCATTATTTTAATTCATTATATCGTAGAGGCATGGGACTGCGCGCTATATATGCGATGGGCGTAATGCTGAATTTCCTACACAAGTAAACCGTCAAAAGGCATTCGTTGGGAGATGGGACAAAGCCAAAATGGGTAATACATTCGCTTCCTTCCGGTTCCCTTCACAGCGTATGTATTAACCTTTTGTCCAAAGTTGTACCATTATTGTTTAAAGCATAAATATCTATAGAAAGCGTATTGTCCCATACCCCGAATTGACATATACACCTGCTCGTCTGCAGCTACCCATGCTCTAGGTCAGCGCGACATAAAGTTTCGCCTCGGGCGCATCACGACGAAATTAGTGGCTGAGGTTACTTTCCACTATCGTGCGCGGATTAGTAGCATCTAGTTCTCTCCCGGTTATGAGCACCATTGCCCACGAATCTGGTTACGTTATTTTTTAAGCATAATGCACAGGAGTTACTTTTAGGTGGACTTTCTAGTGAAGTCTTCGAAAACGACCGTTGGATATAATTTCAGATTAAAGATTTGATGAATATGTGTCCTTTTTAGTAGACAAAAATTTAAAGTTGGTGCAACATAAACCGTAAACCCTAAACCCTAAACCCTAAACCATAACCCATAAACCCTAAACCCTAAACCCTAAACCCTAAACCATAAACATTAAACTGTAAACCCTAAACCCTAAACCATAAACCATAAACCATAAACCCTAAACCCACCACCCTAAACCATAAACAATAAACCCTAAACCCTAAACCCTAAACACTAAACTCCAAACCCTAACCCATAAACCCTAAACCCTAAACCCTAAACCCACAACCATAAACCCTAAACACTAAACAATAAACCCTAAACCCTAAATCCTAAAACCTAAACCCTAAACCCTAAAACATTACACCGTAAATCACAAACCCTAACCCATGAACCCTAAACCCTAAACCATAAACAGTAAACCGTCAACCATAAACCCTAAACCATAAACCCTAAACCCTAAACCCTAAACCCTAAATCCTAAACCCTAAACCCTAAACCCTAAACCATAAACCCTAAACCCTAAACCCTAAACCATCAACCCTAAACCCTAAAGCCACCACCGTAAACCCTAAACCCTAAACCATAAACCATAAACCATAAACCCTACACCCTAAACCCTAAACCATAAACAATAAATCGTAAAACCTAAACACTAAACCCTAAACCCTAAACCCTAAACCCTAAACCCACAACCCACAACCCTAAACCCTGAACAGTAAACCCTAAACCCTAAACCCCGAACAGTAAACCCTAAACCCTAAACCCTAAACCCTAAACCCTAAACCCTAAAGCCACAACCCTAAACCCTAAACCCTAAACCCTAAACACTAAACCCACAACCCACAACCCTAAACCCTAAACCCTAAACCCACAATCATAAACCCTAAACACTAAACAATAAACCCTAAACCCTAAACCCACAACCATAAACCCTAAACACCAAACAATAAACCCTAAACCCTAAACCGTAATACCTAAACCCTAAACCCTAAAACATTATACCGTAAATTAAAACCCTAAACCCTAAACCCTAAACCCTAAACCATAAATAGTAAACCGTCAACCATAAATCCTAAACCCTAAACCCTAAACCCTAAACCATAAACCCTAAACCCTAAATCCTAAACCCTAAACCCACAACCATCAACCCTAAACCCTAAACCCTAAACCCTAAACCCTAAACCATCAACCCTAAACCCTAAACCCTAAAGCCACCACCCTAAACCCTAAACCCTAAACCATAAACCATAAACCATAAACCTTAAACCCTAAACCCTAAACCCTAGACCCTAAACCATAAACAATAAATCGTAAAACCTAAACACTAAACCCTAAACCCTAAACCCTAAACCCACAACCCTAAACCCTAAACCCCGAACAGTAAACCCTAAACCCTAAACACTGAAACCTAAACCTTAAACCCTAAAACCTTATACGATAAATCACAAACCCTAACTCCTAAACCCTAAACCCTAAACAATCAACCCTAAACCCTAAACCCTAAATCATAATCCCTAAACCCTAAACCCTTATACCATAAATCACAAACCCTAAACCCTAAACCATAAACCATAAACCCTAAACCATATAACCTAAACCCTAAACCCTAAACCCTAAACCATAAACCCTAAACCCTAAACCCTAAACCCTAAACCATAAACCCTAAACCCTAAACCCTAAACCATAAACAATAAACCATAAACCATAAACCATAAACCCTAAACCCTAAACCCTCAACCCTCAACCCTAAACCCTAAACCATAATACCTAAACCCTAAACCCTAAACTCTAAACCCTAAACCCTAACCCCTAAACCGTAAATCCTAACCCCTAAACAATAAAACTTAACCCCTAAACCCTAAACCCTAAACCCTAAACCATAGACCATAAAACTTAAACCCTAAACCATAAACCCTTAACACTAAAAAATATACCGTAAACCCTAAACCCTAAAACCTAAACCCTCAATACTAAACCCTAAGCCATAAATCCTAACCCCATGACCGTAAACCCTAAACCCTAATCCGTAAACCATAAACCCTAATCGAGAAACCCTAAATCATAAACCCTAAAACCTAAACCCTAAATCATAAACCCTTAAACTTAAACCATAAACCATAAACCACAAACCCTAAAGCCTAAAACCTAAACCATAAACCGTAAATCATAAACCGTAAACCCCAGCCACTAAACCCTTAACCCTAAATGATTTTGCAATTTTTACCTGTTTTTATCTTAAATATTATAGTAAGTAATTTTATATTGGCTTATTAACTTGATACGCTATTTATATTGAATGACGTATTAAACTGACATATAATAATAACAATAGTAAATGTTAATGATGTAAGCAAAAACAAATAATCAACATAAAATTAGTTAAATTATCAAATATTTAGATTTCTTAATTAAAGACTATAAATTTAAACTGAAAAAATTTTAAAAATATATATTTAATGAGAAGACATTAATCTTCTATAAAATTCGTAAATTATATATAAATATGCTTGTTATATATAAATTTAATCTTGTCGTTACTGTCAAATGATTAATTAGGCTAAATATTTTTTAACAAATAAATTAAGATAAATAAAACACAAAACATAATCTAATCCAAAACTAGACCCGCATCTAATGTTCATAAATAAGCCTACATTTTTTAAATAATAACTCAATATCATACATCCCTATATATATATATTCATTATTTCCTTCACTCGATAAGCCGTTAACACTATCCAGATCATACAGCCCCACCCATGAACTCCCAAATCCTCTTCCTATAATGCATCAAATCAAGGTGAGCCGAAGGAGCGACAGTAATGGGATAACACAGCGCGTATGAGGACGACGAGCAAACATATGGTTGACAGTCGGGCCTCATCTGGAGCGGGTGCGGGAACTTTAATGGATTCGAGCGAAGCACTGATATTGAGTTGGTTCAGGGCGGTCTGCTGACCCAGAACCGCGGACAAAAAATTTAAAAAAGCTTTCCTCGGTATTGTGGCAAGACTCTTCCGTTTCGTCTGAATTTATTGTCACCTAATATCACGATATTTCTTGAAAAACGATGTTTAATTTTTTATTTTATTTAAGGGGAATTGACGTCTCTTGATGTGATGCGAGTGACTGCTCCAGACGGCCCGCGGAACAACATAGTCAGAATAACCACGTTGCCCAACGCAACGCGCTCAACAACTATATAATACAGCAAATGTGGAAACTGTATAATATACGCTTCCATCTACTCGATTGCCATTGTTGGGGCTAGTGTAACACACGGACTTGAAAGAAAAAAAAATAAGTAGGAAAAGAAAAGCAACTCGAGTATGGAAAATCAATTTCCGGAATCGTTGGCTGATATGGGGGAGCAGATCCTTCCAGACGATCTCTTGATGGAGATTTTCACTCGAACTGACCCGAAGACGGCGGCGAGATACAGAACCGCAAGCACAACCTGGCGTGTCCGACTGTCTTCCGAGAGATTTAGGAAAGACAACACGCTCACAAACATTGGAAAATACCGTAATGCGTTGCTCCAAATTGGTGACCCGGAGAGGTACGGTTCAACCCAGGCTTTTTGCATTGTGGACTGTGTAGGCGGAGGAAGAGTAGCCGTGCCAATGCCAGAACAACTGGGTCCACGCGGATGGTGGAATGTTATCGGCTCCGATTGCGGTGTGATCTGCGTCCAGTATAGTACGAATGGTCCTGATATGAGGCTCCTGTTATGGAACCCGCTGCTGCGAATCGCTCGTCAACTTGACAATCCGGCCGACAAACTACTTAAACAAGCCGTCATTGGATATGCGTTTGGATACCGGGCGGGAACTGACAATTACTCCGTTGTCCATATGTCAAAGAGGCACGTCCTAGACAGGTTTTTGCACTGCAATGTTTTCAATTCGGCAGAAGGAAGCTGGAAACACGCGTACATAAACGATCAACATCTAACTCACCTTGACGAGGGCTCAGCTTTTCACCTTGGTAAGGCCGTGTGGGTAAATTCGGGTGGACGTGGTTTGACGATTGCAACACATGTGGTAGTGTTGCATGCAGACACATTTATTCTGAGCAAGATAAGGATAAACCGTAACTTAATTCAGCACGTGCAGGCACTGCGTGTGCTCGACGGCATCCCACACCTGGTCGGCTATGAACGATCCCCGCACCGAGGACTATCGACATTATGGTGCAAGATTGACTTGGAATCCATGTGCGTCGTCCCGTTCATGAAGCGAAGAGTTGCCGGTCAGTACGGCGTTCCATGGTAAAACCTAAACACTAAACCCTAAACCCTAAACCCTAAACCCACAACCCTAAACCCTAAACCCCGAACAGTAAACCCTAAACCCTAAACACTGAAACCTAAACCTTAAACCCTAAAACCTTATACGATAAATCACAAACCCTAACTCCTAAACCCTAAACCCTAAACAATCAACCCTAAACCCTAAACCCTAAATCATAATCCCTAAACCCTAAACCCTTATACCATAAATCACAAACCCTAAACCCTAAACCATAAACCATAAACCCTAAACCATATAACCTAAACCCTAAACCCTAAACCCTAAACCATAAACCCTAAACCCTAAACCCTAAACCCTAAACCCTAAACCCTAAACCCTAAACCCTAAACCATAAACAATAAACCATAAACCATAAACCATAAACCCTAAACCCTAAACCCTCAACCCTCAACCCTAAACCCTAAACCATAATACCTAAACCCTAAACCCTAAACTCTAAACCCTAAACCCTAACCCCTAAACCGTAAATCCTAACCCCTAAACAATAAAACTTAACCCCTAAACCCTAAACCCTAAACCCTAAACCATAGACCATAAAACTTAAACCCTAAACCATAAACCCTTAACACTAAAAAATATACCGTAAACCCTAAACCCTAAAACCTAAACCCTCAATACTAAACCCTAAGCCATAAATCCTAACCCCATGACCGTAAACCCTAAACCCTAATCCGTAAACCATAAACCCTAATCGAGAAACCCTAAATCATAAACCCTAAAACCTAAACCCTAAATCATAAACCCTTAAACTTAAACCATAAACCATAAACCACAAACCCTAAAGCCTAAAACCTAAACCATAAACCGTAAATCATAAACCGTAAACCCCAGCCACTAAACCCTTAACCCTAAATGATTTTGCAATTTTTACCTGTTTTTATCTTAAATATTATAGTAAGTAATTTTATATTGGCTTATTAACTTGATACGCTATTTATATTGAATGACGTATTAAACTGACATATAATAATAACAATAGTAAATGTTAATGATGTAAGCAAAAACAAATAATCAACATAAAATTAGTTAAATTATCAAATATTTAGATTTCTTAATTAAAGACTATAAATTTAAACTGAAAAAATTTTAAAAATATATATTTAATGAGAAGACATTAATCTTCTATAAAATTCGTAAATTATATATAAATATGCTTGTTATATATAAATTTAATCTTGTCGTTACTGTCAAATGATTAATTAGGCTAAATATTTTTTAACAAATAAATTAAGATAAATAAAACACAAACATAATCTAATCCAAAACTAGACCCGCATCTAATGTTCATAAATAAGCCTACATTTTTTAAATAATAACTCAATATCATACATCCCTATATATATATATTCATTATTTCCTTCACTCGATAAGCCGTTAACACTATCCAGATCATACAGCCCCACCCATGAACTCCCAAATCCTCTTCCTATAATGCATCAAATCAAGGTGAGCCGAAGGAGCGACAGTAATGGGATAACACAGCGCGTATGAGGACGACGAGCAAACATATGGTTGACAGTCGGGCCTCATCTGGAGCGGGTGCGGGAACTTTAATGGATTCGAGCGAAGCACTGATATTGAGTTGGTTCAGGGCGGTCTGCTGACCCAGAACCGCGGACAAAAAATTTAAAAAAGCTTTCCTCGGTATTGTGGCAAGACTCTTCCGTTTCGTCTGAATTTATTGTCACCTAATATCACGATATTTCTTGAAAAACGATGTTTAATTTTTTATTTTATTTAAGGGGAATTGACGTCTCTTGATGTGATGCGAGTGACTGCTCCAGACGGCCCGCGGAACAACATAGTCAGAATAACCACGTTGCCCAACGCAACGCGCTCAACAACTATATAATACAGCAAATGTGGAAACTGTATAATATACGCTTCCATCTACTCGATTGCCATTGTTGGGGCTAGTGTAACACACGGACTTGAAAGAAAAAAAAATAAGTAGGAAAAGAAAAGCAACTCGAGTATGGAAAATCAATTTCCGGAATCGTTGGCTGATATGGGGGAGCAGATCCTTCCAGACGATCTCTTGATGGAGATTTTCACTCGAACTGACCCGAAGACGGCGGCGAGATACAGAACCGCAAGCACAACCTGGCGTGTCCGACTGTCTTCCGAGAGATTTAGGAAAGACAACACGCTCACAAACATTGGAAAATACCGTAATGCGTTGCTCCAGATTGGTGACCCGGAGAGGTACGGTTCAACCCAGGCTTTTTGCATTGTGGACTGTGTAGGCGGAGGAAGAGTAGCCGTGCCAATGCCAGAACAACTGGGTCCACGCGGATGGTGGAATGTTATCGGCTCCGATTGCGGTGTGATCTGCGTCCAGTATAGTACGAATGGTCCTGATTTGAGGCTCCTGTTATGGAACCCGCTGCTGCGAATCGCTCGTCAACTTGACAATCCGGCCGACAAACTACTTAAACAAGCCGTCATTGGATATGCGTTTGGATACCGGGCGGGAACTGACAATTACTCCGTTGTCCATATGTCAAAGAGGCACGTCCTAGACAGGTTTTTGCACTGCAATGTTTTCAATTCGGCAGAAGGAAGCTGGAAACACGCGTACATAAACGATCAACATCTAACTCACCTTGACGAGGGCTCAGCTTTTCACCTTGGTAAGGCCGTGTGGGTAAATTCGGGTGGACGTGGTTTGACGATTGCAACACATGTGGTAGTGTTGCATGCAGACACATTTATTCTGAGCAAGATAAGGATAAACCGTAACTTAATTCAGCACGTGCAGGCACTGCGTGTGCTCGACGGCATCCCACACCTGGTCGGCTATGAACGATCCCCGCACCGAGGACTATCGACCATATGGTGCAAGATTGACTTGGAATCCATGTGCGTCGTCCCGTTCATGAAGCGAAGAGTTGCCGGTCAGTACGGCGTTCCATGGAATCCTGTGACGATCATGGGTGATCGTATGATCGCAATGCGCGAAAACAACCACAAACCGGCAAGAGGTGCTAACGGCGGTTTTCTGACGGAGATTTCCTTGGTTCAGATTAATTTACTTAACCAACACAGAGTCACCGCATTCAATGGTGAGTGGCCGAGTGACATGAACCTTCAGCGCGTTATAACTGTGGGAGTGGGTTGTCTAGTTCCCTAATAGAGCGGCCGCTAGTGTGATTCGATCACAGAAGCGGTCGGCACTTGGTGCGTAAATCCGTCGCGAAGACATGTGGACCAGTTGTATCGTTGTTTGTATTCCGGCCATGCTTAAAATATGTTTTTCAAATGGATTGATGTGTATCATGTTTTATTATACTTGGTAGAATGAATATGCGAAATGAAAATTATATTATTAGATTGAAAAGATAGTACCAGTGCAATCAAATCCACGCAACAATTAGGGCTAGGCAATTCCATTGAACTACTCATGTTTTCCAGTCGTGAATACCAAAAAAAAATAAATTTCAGATAAAAATTCTCATCAAGCGATCTTCACCGGTAAAAAAACCATCAAAATGATCGCGGATATCAGCACGGTGATCAGAACACCTCGCCTCCTCGTCGTCGCGACACTCGCAAGCATGTTGTCTTCCTTGGCCGTAGATGCTGAAATGGCGGCCTCCAGATCTGCCCTTGTTTCATACAAAGTATGTTGCAAAGAACGCAGCTCGTCTAGGAGTTCCTGTCTTGTCTTCTTCAACTCCGTGTTCTCGCTTCTAATGCCCTCGTTCGCTTCTAGCAACCTGCGAATGACGTCGGAGTAACGAGGTGGGGGCTCTGGATCGTACCACTGAAAGAACGAGCATTTCCTGCTGGTTCCGTACCCAGAACATCCATAAAATCTTCTGCCCGGATAGTCACATTTCCAAGCGGTTCTGATTGGCGACCTCACGCCACAGTGACATCGAGGCATCGGTGCATCGACGGAGGACGAGCTTATGGAAGAGGATCCCTGCATTGTGTGTTCAATAGTTCAGGAGGGGAGTAAAACACTGGCTTTTGAAATAGCCGTGCGCAACGAGGTTTCATACTCACCTCTCTGCTAATGCCATAATGTGTTCGCATCCTAACGGCCTTCTTGTTCACTGACACATGTGACGCCAACTTGGCACGGAACGGTCGATTATAGCCCCCAACCATGGGCCCGATGCATCTTAAACCATGTAGTTGTTAGCTGACGATCCAAACCATCAACATTAAATATGTGACCCGTTTTCTCTGCATGTTATAATCTTTCTATATGAAACACTTCGAAAATACTAATTGATATGTAATTATCTTATTGTCAAGTAATCTCTTGCTATTCGTTGTTGTTAAAGGATATTGATTAATAAGTTGTTTTATATGTTTCCGTATTTAAGGGGCATTTACGTTGTTTGATATGACGTGATTGACATACCCATCATGATGCACAACTGCGCGTCTGAGCGCTACACAGTAGGAAAAGTAAAGAAGTGTATAGCAAAACTGACCTCATGCCCCCTCATGCTATGGCAGGTCACCTTTTGCTATCTTAGGAAGGATTTTGCAAGGGCTTGAATATTGGACGGCACCCGTGGTTACCAAACCGGTGCAATTCTAAACGCATGTGATGCATCCTGCCTGGATGGAGCTGACCGTCTTCAGACTCCAAGAAAGGTGTTTGCAGACCCAACTTTCGGCTTTTTCTATCGATCACAGGTCTATATGCCAGCGCTAGAAGAAGACTATGACAAGCACTCGTTCTTGGCCGTGGTTGACCTGTCGGACAAGCAAGTCTATCAATTTGACACGAATGCGACTAAAGAATTAAAGGCAAGAAGGAGACGTGTCATACAATGCATGGTAGGCGACGAACATAAGTAAGATCATCGTCCTATCCGAATACGCTAATCTGTTTTATGTTTTTGAATATGTGCCAGCTGACTGCCCTGGATGGAATTGTTGCAACTGACGGGTATAAAAACTTACGCTCTAAGGCCGCCCCCGAGTTTGCCAGTATGGAAATCATGTCCGCACCGGGAGTGCCAAAAAACAGCAGCAGTACAGACTCTGGCATTTGGGTCATGCAGTGGATGGCAATGGGACGCAGGTTCATGTACGCGGTGTTGCCAATTGTAAGTTAACGCATGCAAACAGATAAAATGCAATCGCACTGTGTGTCTCTAATAAACGCGGTATTGACCATTGTAGCTGGACGAAGAGAAGATCAGGATAAAAATGGCAATTACACTGCTAACGGGAAGATGCAACGAGGAAAGTGGTGCATTGCTTGCTAAGTCGGCCGCCAAGAAGGGAAAGCGTGAGTAAGAAACGACTGAAGGGGCGGAATACAACATTTTTTTTGGTTAAGTCATGCACTACAATTTTTTTGGTTCTTGGATGCATTGATAACGGTTATGTTATGTGACATTGTTGGGCATTCTGCAATTGACGGACAGTCTTCGTGGACTGTTTATATCGTGGGCCATACTTCTTATCACTTTTATGAGCCCATACTTTTATTGTATACTTATGTTCGGCCCCTTTATGTTATTTGATGTCGGGTCGTTGGACGAGTACGGGATCTGGGTTTTGAGTCGACTCGGTTTCTCCGGACCAACACCAACACAGAAGAAAATGTTATCTTCCAGCATGTGCAAACAATTTAGATAAAGTTTTTTTCAGGGAAAAAAAATTAAAAATGGTAAATATACAAAAAGAAAAAAATATCGTGATTATCTGCGTCGTTCGAATACATCAATCCATCCATCCATCACCATGTCCAGGCTGACAATACAAAGTCATTACTCACTGACCCACGCAATGGAATGAATGATAACACTAGATTAGGCCTAAATTTAAATCCTGTGCTCATTCGGTGGTTATCGATTTTTTTTTTGAAATCCGGTAATTGCCATTGGTAAGTGCAACTATATTAATGCCCCATTAAAGTCCACTCTAATCAGGTTTAAGTGTTATTTATTAAACAAAATAACTTTAATCGGCGGGAGTTGTTTTGCCTGTTTAACGCGCGTAGGCTTGTACGTTACCCAAAAAATAAAGAATCGCATACTTTTCGAAGAAGGGAAGCCTTTGTTGGATACTCAACATCTTCCGGCAGTAAAGAACCCAAAACCATCAAATAAATCGCAGACGAGGTATCACCATGCCGCCGCTCGCTGATTGTCCCTTCTTCAGATTCATAATCCCCAACATGGAGAATCAAATTGTAAGTTTTCACTTTTTTTGTTCTACTCACATAACCCCAAGGCCCGCATGCAAGCCCACATCAATATCGATTTTTTGCTCCTGCAGAGATTGCCGGTGGCCTTCTCCAACGTTGTACGGGATAACATGAGCAACCCCGTCGAGGTAATCACAACAAACGGTCAGTCGTGGAGCATCTCGTGGGTTGTGGATGAGGAGCATCCGCATCAAATCGTATTCGCCGGAGGCTGGCGAGCCTTTTACGAACACTACCACCTACGAATCGGTGACTCAATGCTGCTATCGTATCACCAACCGAAGTTTTTCTATGTGGCCATCCACGACATAAGATACTGCAAGATCAACTACGGAAGGTAACAATATCATTCTAGCGGGTTATTGATCAACTACGGAAGTCTTCCGGCAATACCCGCACATGGCAACTATACAGTCCAGTTCTTCGCGATAATCCCAGTGAACGACCCTGATACACTGGTATAGAACCCAATTTCAATTCCTTTACCACCTGCAATCATCAATCCATCCATCTGTGGCACATTGTAACCCTTTTTTTTTCACCATCCACTACAGAAGCTCCCGCTACGGTTCTCCCGGGAATATGGCTGGTCCCTACCGCGACCACTGACCCTAACCACGCCTACAGGACATCGTCATCGCGTGGGTTGGAATATGCAACCTAATGGGAGGATCGTGCTTCATGGAGGATGGGACGGTGTCCGGGCACGCTATGGCCTAAGGGATCAGTGGCTTGTGCTGTTCCGTTATCACGCCCTTCAGAACACAATGTACGTCATGTTCTTCAACGGTCATACAATGGAAATCAACTACTGGGCCCATGCTGGCCCCGGGACAGACTCCACTTGTATAACCGATCCGTCGGCCCCCAGGTCAAGGCACATAGCCGATGGGTTCAGAACGACCAATCCGTTCTTTGTAATTCCAATCATGCACCGCCTGGCAAACCGTTTTCTCGTAAGTGTGCCGATAATTGTTTTTAAGGGCAACTATTTCATATCCTATTGTTCTAGTCAACTATTTTATTGATCTAACCCAAAGAAATGTCTTCACTTCCAGCCGAATGTCCCCCCTCTGCCGGGAGTATGCGAGGATAGCCCAATTACGATTACCAACGAGAGGGGCGCGTGGACCGTTCGGTTTACGCACTATGTCGGGAGGACGAACGGATGCTTTGGAATTGGCTGGTCTGCCTTAGCAACTGCATGCCAACTAAGACACGGCCATGTTTGTGTCTTCGAACGGCTTGCGCCGCAAGAATACCGGCTGCATATATATTGAGAACTCCGGTCCCCTAAACCCCAAGCCACCGTCCCCAACCCCATCCAAGTAACTCGGTCAAGTACGGTGGTGCAACCTGCATGTCCATACATCTGTATCTTGAATTTATATGTTATTAGGGCCCAGGAATACAATTCTACCTTCCCGTCATTAGCTTATGTTTTGGATGATAAACACGATTATCGTTTCTGTCGTTAACGTGCACGTAGCATTGCAAATGGACTGATCTGCCAATATTTTCGATTCACTTCACCTGCATTTTGTATCTTTGCATTTTTAATTTTGAAACTTCACAGTGAGGTGTTAATACCCTCAGAACCCTAATCAGTAGTGGTTGTTTATTGATTCGAAGTTGTTGCCGTGCTTCATTTAGTGCTCCTCACTTCAGCTGTTTTAAGCGTGTGTTTTAAATTACATCCAGAAGCAACGATCCATTACAAAGAACTTCAAGGTCACGATTCAACCACATGCATTTTCCAACGAGATTTTTTATGAGACGTGCATCTGAATATGCACTGAACGTTACTACCAACTACATAAAAAATATCTACTTACCATACATACAAAATATCCACTGAACATAGAATGGATGTAAAAATGCCCCTAACTACCATGTCCGGTTCAACAAAAGGGTGGACAACGACCGAATAATAATACATCAGGTTTGACAGTCGATTTGCAGCTGTTCGCATGACACTACTTAAACCCTACACATCCTGAATCCCGGTTAAAAACGGTGATATCTATAGAACATTTACATACCAAGGAAAGCCAACATACCAAAAACTTGTTTTAACGTGGACGACATGTAGACGGTTCTGTACCTATTTGACATGCAGACAACATTCGGTGTGCGGCTACAACCTACCGGAGAACGTCAAAGGGTTCGACCAACCTGCCGTTGCAACACACGGTGGTGACGACTGTAGGCCCCCTTTGCTCAATCGGCAAGAGACATGACTGGCCCGGACGTCTTGGTCCCAGCGAAGTCGCTGTTAGCAAACCCGGCCTGCGTGTCACTATCGGAGCATTGGAACAAAGGAATCTCCGCGGTCGCATACAGATCGCCGGATAGGTTATCATAGACCTGACACCAATGTAAAAAACAGATGATTAGATCCATTTAACAGAGCAGAAAACTTAACTACATCGTCTATAGAGCGACCAACCCACCATGTCAGTGTCCATCGAATCCATGTCTTCTGCAACTGAGCTGGATGGTTCCATTGTGCGACGCTCCGGACACGTCGTCCTGTTGTGTCCCACCTCCCGGCACAAACGACATCGCTGGGTCTTCTTTCCACCATGAGCACCGTTACCCTTTGTATTGCGCCTGGGTGGATTTCGCGCCGGGGTTCTGCCACCCTCCGTAGGTGGCCCCTCGTGTTGAAAACTGCTGTTCCCTGCATCATCGTTCTCGAAGTGCTTCAGCATCAGCACGGCTATGTCTCTTGCAAACTGGAACTTTTCGGTGCTGTGATATGCAATCTTGCACACTTTCCGGTACCAATCCATCAGGCACCAGTGTTGCGTCAGTTGTACAGAATCCCAAATCACGCCCATCGACTCCACCGCCACAAGTTTTGCATCCTTGGTCCATCTCGGTAATATCAGAGACCTCGGGATCTCATGAACATTGTTAAGAACAAGCACCGCAATTATATGTTCGCAGCGGACCCCGAAACATTCCATTCTCATGCACGTGCATCGGACCTCGCTCGTATCAGACATCGCAACAACACGCCACTCTTTCCCCGGAGTGCCGTATCGAGAGACGGTGTGAATAAAATAGGAACCGTTGTCTTCAGAGTCAACCACCCTCATTGCACAGGCCCTGTCAAGAATGGGAACAAACAAATAGAATATCGCACGAGTGTAGTTGTCGGCTGCACTCCGCTCCAGCTGTTTCAGGTTGGTGGTCATAACAGGGTCACCCTTTGCGCACTCGAAATCAGCCTCCACCTCCTTTGCGCGGACGAACATCAAGCATCGATGGAAATGACGTAAAAACTCAGTGTAGCTGTATCGAGACTTAACATACCGTGATATCACAGCGTGCAAGCCCTCGCACCTTGATGTTGTTCGAAATCCGGCAAAGAACTTTCCCTGTATGTGTGCTGTGGCCCAGCTGTGCCTTCTCTCGTACATGTCCTGTACCCATCTTTTATCGGCCACTCCAAATTTCTCAACCATCTCAAACCACTTTCTCTGAAATGTTCGGACCTCGTAGTCGCCGAGCATGCAATCCCTAAACATCCTGGTGAATTTGGGCTTTCCAATGTTGCTCGTGGCGTTTCGAAGTAGATGCCAAGCGCAGAGTCGATGGTGAGCCTCTGGAAAAACTTCCTCGATCACAGACTTCATTTGCCTGTCACCGTCGGTTATTATGGACACGGGAGCCTTCCCTTTCATTGAAGTTTACAACTGCTGAAGCAGCCAGACATAGGTCTCTTCTTTGTCGTCTGCCACCAGTGCAGCGGCAAAGACAACCGTTGGGTTGTGGTGATTCACACCAGAGAATACTACGAGAGATGAAAGGTAAATGTTTTTCTTGTACGTTGCATCAAACGCAACCACGTCTCCAAACACCTGGTAATCAATTTGGCTGGTGCCGTCACACCAAAACAAGTGTTGCAACACGCCCTCACCGTCAATGACTTCCTCGTAGTACAGTGCTGGATCATTTGCCTTGCACTCTCGGAGATACCTCAAGCACGATTCCGCATCTAGGCCACCCTCCCTTCGTTGCTTCGCATTTACATTGTGCATGTCCCTTGTTGTGTACGGGACATTATGATACCCGCCGGCCAGGCTTGCCATAAAACCGTGGATTCGGGAGTCGCCAATGCCCCCTTTGCGCATGTCGTTCATCTGCTGGATGTCCGCTTTGCTCATCCTCCGATGGCCCGGGAGCATGGAAGAAAATCGCAACTCAAGAACGTGGTGGTTATGCGCGTCTGAAAAGAACGCAACGTGCCAACGTCCTGATTAATCGTCCATGCGGAGTAACATCCTTGCAGGGCATCCACACCGTGTCTCGGCCCTCGGCCTCTTTTGCCGGTTAGGCATCGAGTAGAACTTCGGGGATCGGAACCCTTGTCGGTGGTACACGAACTCCTGCCGTATCCTTACTTCGCCGCGTTTTTCGCTTCTGGAACGTCTTGCGCCGAATCCATGGTGCTTTGCATATTGCTGATAGAACTCAAATGCAATGTCAACATCTGCGAAATTAAACCGGAGAACATCCTCCGCGCTCAGGTTCAAAAAATCAATCCAACCTATGGACTCGCCGGAATCAACGGCGTAAAACTCGTCTTCCGCATAATTCTCAGACATTCCTCCGGCGCCGTCCAAACCGTCTTCTAATTCAACCGCATCCCCATTGTCGACATCGGCCTCTGCATGACGGTCGTGTTCTGTATCGTCTTCCTGAAAGTCGTCCATCCCTGCAGAGCCTTCGCCCTCAAACGATCCAACTCCGTCCTCTGCTCCGTCAGACATTTCTGGTTCATCGGCAACACCCACGCCCCCAGTGGTATCTTCATCCCCGGCAACCCTGTGCCAAACAGCAACAATGCGGTAATTTAGCGAAACACGCAAAATTGGGAGATGTCCTCCAAAGAAAATTGCAGTCCTGTGACGAAGAAAAATGGGGATATTTGTAAATCAAGTGAAGCGTGATAATACAACGGGTACCTTCTTTCCATTGATGGAGACGGCGAAGTCATCAACTGCCGAAGACAACCGACAATGCAGATCGGGCTCCGTCGTCGTCAGAGGTGAGGCTATTTGTGGGCTTCGATCCGCTTGAACAGACTCGTTATCTGAGTGGGAAGGCTTCGGTCGTTCTCGGTGGTGGAAATAGGGAGGGACGGTGCGATTGTGACGGAGGGGAAGGGGAGGAAGAGGCCGCGATTGCGACGGAAGGGAAGGGGAGTAAGAGGACGTTATTGCGATGGAGGGAAAGGGGAGGAAGAAGGTGCGGTTGCGACGGAGGGGAATGGGACGAAGAGGTGCGAGTGCGGAGGAGGAGACGGGGAGGAATAGGGCGGCAGTAATAGTTGATAACCAAATATTGAGTGTCCAGCTAATTCTAACAATTAAGTTAATTGTATGCATTTTAAAAATCGTAAAAATGATCCCTACTTTATATGAATTTGCAAAAAGAACCCAGGAAAAGCATTAAATTTTATTTTGGCGCTTCCTGGCTCACCGATGCGCCAAACACCAAAATGGCGTTTTGGTGCGCTAACTGGGGCAGCGTACCGAATCCGTCCCCGTCAAGAATAGACACTCAAGGAGCTCTATTCTTCCTAGGAATTCTATTTCTATTAGCAGGTAAACAAATATATAATAAAAATTTTTGATCTTATATACAAAACTATTCTTTTGCATTCTTGATTTTTGGGTGGGGAGTTACAAATTTTTTGTTCCAAGCAGAAATAATAATGAATCTCTTGTGTAGTGAATCTGAATTTTTAACAATCAGGTATGGTTTCTTGCAGGGCTATTAAGATGTGGAAAAAGTTGTAGGTTAAGGTGGACAAATTATCTTAGGCCAGACTTAAAGAGAGGCCTTCTTTCAGATTATGAGGAGAAAATGGTCATTGACCTTCATGCTCAACTTGGAAACAGGTTATTTTTTTCACACCAACCTCTTTTTTTAGAGTAATTAATATTATTTGTTATCTCTTTAAACTTTTATCAAATTTAAAGATAAAAATAATGGATCGGATAAGTAAAATTAAGTGAACTAATAATTTTATTAAAAGTAACAAGGGTCTGAATACACTTTTGGCTTTAAGAAAATATTGTTTTACTTTCATGCTTTTATATATTCACCTGTTCTGCATGCTTAATCATAGTATAATAAACTTTTGCAATGATTAAATTAATAATTGGCATGGCAAAAGTAGCCTTATCTAAGGAAATGATTTAAACCAAACTGAAAAGAAGAAAAAGATACCTTAATGACACCCAAGCCCCACTAACTTTAATTTGATGAAGTTTTTTTATTTGTGTAATTCATGCCATCCAAGATCTCTATGTATTGAGTTCTATTTCTGTTAGCAGGTACACAAATTTCACATTCAAGACAGCTCTTCTCATTTCTCGCTTTCCCCTGCATCCCCGCCTTCGTCATTCACTTTCACTTTCTTTGATAATCTAACTACGCTATCAATCATTCATCCATATAACAATGGATTGCTTAGAACTCTACAAAGAGGTCGGTGTCTATCTTATTACTTATCATTGTGTTAATTCATTCGTTCATGGCCTTGTTTCTCAAGGACTTTTGATGTTAAATGTCCCTAAACAAGTGTTTGTTCATGGCCTTGTTCAAACTGTTTGTTCAATATTTCAGTTGAATAATTTGAAGGTATTAATATTATTTATTGTGTTATTAGATCCATGAGGTCGACAAACAAATCAATAAGCTCTCTAGGCATCAATATTGGCTATGTAAATATTCTCTTTTTTATTGCATCAAATCAATAATTTTTAAATATATTTCCTTTTTTATTAGGACATTATGCGTGACTGAAACTTAATGCTCTATGATCACTGACGGAAATGCAACATCATTTTCGGCTATCAAGAAGAGGATGGAGAAGGATATTGATGAAATTGAAAAGATTGCACATAGTGTCAAAACAAAAATAAAAGCTATAAACACAGATGTAATGAGACGAAGATAATGCCTTGATGTTTTAGTAGATTTTAGTCCTGAAATTTCAAACATGAGGAATTTTTTATGTGGTCTTGTTATTTGCATAATTTAGTATAGTTGAACAATATATTGAGTTTATGTTTTGAATTATAGTTGATGTATCAACACACTTTGATGTATAGTTGTTACTTATTATTGTAATTGATGTATCAATACACTTTATTTATGTTTTGAATTATATTGACTTGCTTGTTTATAGTACTTTTCTTTTAGTTTGATAATACGATGAATTTGTTTATTTTTTGTAATATTATAAATATTCAAATACAAATTAGATAAAAAAAATATATTTATTAAATTTATATTGATTTTGTATGAAAATAAATTTATTTTGCAATGAAAAATCTAAAAGAAATTTATTTTACCTTACTGAAAGATTTACAGACAGATTTTTTTGTTTGTATTCAAAGTTTAGAATGGTTTTTCAAGGTTCTAATTATAGATGAAAAATTTGTCGAAAAATCTATTGCCAATTACTGACGGAAAATTTGCCGGAAAATCTGTCTCTAATTACCGACGAAAAATCCGTCGGAAAATCTATCTCTAATTACTGACGGAAAATCCATTGGAAAGTTCGATGTTTCAGGGAAATGGAGGGGAGAATTTACTGAGAGAAAATCTGTCGGTAATTGGCAAAAATTCGTCAGTAATTTTCTGACGAAAAAAAATCCGTCGATAAATAATTTCCGATGAGGCTTTTATAGGGGGACAAAATCCGTCAGTAATTTTGTCGGTAAACAAATTCGTCTGTAATAAAGACCAAATCCATGTGTAAATTTGTCTGTATTAAGCAATTTTCTAGTTGTGGAAGCTTGCATGGAGGAACCGTAACTCCCACCGAAATTTCGACTTTGATTTCTTGAGTTCCGTAACTCTAATAAAAAATTTAACTCGATAAAAGTATTCATATTTTCTTTTTCTTCACATTAGCGTTACTTTAGTCTGGTAGAAGTTGACGGTGACATAGCTTCCCTTCCCCATGAATTTGGCCAATTGGATTTCTAGGAGGCACTGACAATTTCTGACGTTTTCTTCTTCAGTAGCTCGATCAAAAAGCTTCTCCAGATTTTTCGTTGATTTTGATTTTGTACAGAGGTAGGATTTGGTAACTTTATAATAATTAAATATTTATTGACATGTGAATGTTGATTTGGTCGATTATTGTTTGAGTTTGAATGAGTTTATGTTGAATTATTGTTGTTGCTTGTGATTTGTTAGTTCGGCAATGAGGAACAACTCAGCTATGGTTGTTTTAATGATTTGAGACTGTTGTGATGTGGTATTTTGAGAAAATTGATGAGATTTGGTGGTTGGAAGATTGAATGAAAGACTATGAGAAATCGATAACTGTAAAGCTCAAAACAGACTTAAAATCAAGCAGAAAAACTTGAAGAATTTGGGAAATAGGATTCGTTCCTTTGCTAAAGCTATAATTATGGAAGCAAAATTTATATTTGAGATTGAAATAGTAATTTAATAAAAACTTGATGTATGTTTTGTAATTATATACATTTTGGGATATTTTGGGTAATAATTAAGAAGTTCAGAGATAAAATGGGTATTGATGATTAGATTTTTGATGGTTTAGAATTTCACAAATGAATTCTCGTTGCAAGTATAGTTCCTAAACCAAACAATAATCTTTTCATACAAAAAGTTGTTTGTCACTAAAACAAACCCCTAAATTTATAAACCGAAGTATTTAAACCTCAGGTCGTTCTCCCTATGAATTACAATAAAGTGTCTTGTTATTGGTTTGAGTTGTTTTGGGGTTTTGATAAGAGGCATGAAAGTAAATGGCAATGAAAATAAACTAACAACTATAAAAGGCTCTTGGCAAGGTATGAAAATTAGAAGTCCTATCCTAGTTATCCTTCTCAATTGTGATGAGAATTGTTCATTGCTACCACTTAGTTAACCCTTGCTAAATAAAGGAAAGTCAAGTGGATGAATTGACTTGAGCCACAAGTCCTAGCCAACTCCCAAGGAAAGACTAGCTTTAGTGCACTCCAAACCAATTAGCAATCTCTCCAATTATCAATCAACAAAGGAATTAGATAATTCAAGTGTCACTAATTACTCTACCTAGGCCAAGAGGAACAAAATCTACACTAAAACTAAAAGAGACATTTCAACAAACACATAAAGTGCAATAGAAGTAAACATTATTAAATGCAAGAATTAAAGAGAAATCTAACTACAAAAATAAGAGATCAACAATAGAAAAGCAAAGAGGACACATTTAGTATGAATTACCTCTTATTGAATTGGAAGAATGTAGAAGGAACAATACTAGATCTACAACAAAATATAAGAACAACATAAAGGAAATTACAACAAAAGAGTAGAAGAAGATGAATGTAGCAACAAAGAATTGAGAGATAGAAGTAGAAGAAAGCAAAGACTAAAACCTAGATCTAAGAACTAAACCTAATCCTAATCCTAATCCTAGAGAGAAGTGAGAGCTTCTCTCTCTAGAAACTACTTCTAAACTAATCCTAATGAGTGTGTAATGAATTAATCTCCTTTTGCTCTTCAATCCTTGGTTTTAAATAGCATCTTTGGCGCCAAAGTTGGTTGGAATTGGGCCCCACCACCCTTGAGAATTTGTTGGTCACGTTTTCATTAAAAATCATAAACCAGCACCGACGCGTACGCGCACAGCACGCGTACGCGTCCATGGGGTGATTTGTAGGTGCGCGCAAGCGCCAGGTGCGCGGGCGCGTCCATGGACGAGTTCAACTTCTTTGACTTTTCATGATTTCTCCACTTTGCATGCTTTCCCTCTTCACTCCTTTGATCCATTCCTAGCCTTTTCAATCTGAAATCACTAACAAACATATCAAGGCATCTAGTGGAATCAAAGGGAGATTAAAATCATCAAATTAAGGGTTGAAAAGCATGTTTTCACATCTAAGCACAAATAAGGAGACAATCACAAAACCATGCTATTTCATTAAATAAATGTGGGTAAAAGGTAATAAAAGCTCTTACAATCAATACAAGATAAACCGTCAAAACGGGGTTTATCCACCTCCCCACACTTAAACCAAGCATGTCCTCATGCTTAAACCAAGAATGAAGTAAAGGTATGGCATTTATTCAATGGAAACTAACTAAATGCAATCTACCTATATACAACTATCTAAATGAATGCAATTTGCTTAGTCAAAATAAATCAATTCCCAAGAAGCATATATGCACAAGGGCTAAGGACTAACAAGTCTAATCCACAATTGAACTGAGTTATTAAATATTTTTACAAACTTGCGTGAGAAGAGATGATCATAGGTGGAAACATGTAATTGAGCATCAAACCCTCACCGGATGTGTTTGCACTCTATTCGCTCAAGTGTTTAGGGTTGATTCTCTCAATTCTCTCCTAATCATGCTTTCTAAGATTTGTTTTTCTTCTAACAATCAACATATATTTCATGCATGCATACAAGTATCATGAGGTCTTTTCTTTGGTTGTAATGGGGCTAGGGTCAAGGTATGATGCATATATGGTTAAGTGAGCTTGAAATTTGAATCTTTGATAAGCTTAAACTTCCCACCTAACCTATGACATCCTATACAATTAAGTTCTAACCTAACTACCTATTTTTCACTTTTTCACATACTCATGTATCCCTTTTCATTTCACAACATATGCTTTGAGTTTTATTGGACCTTGCTTTGGGGCATTTTGTCCCCTTTTTATTACTTTCTTTTTCTTCATTTTCTTTCTTTTTCTATTTTTTTCTTTTTCTTTTCCATATTATTTTTCTTTTTTTTCTTTTCTTTTTTTTTCTTTTGTTTTTCTCAATTTTTTTCTTTTTTTATACAAGAGCATCAATGCATAAGGTCAATACATTTGATCAATACATGAGCATGTACCCAATTCCCAATATTTTCAATAAAAATACAAAACTACCTTTCTATTCACCCAATATCCCAAGATTCCCACACTTGAATGATACTCACACACACTTGCCTAAGCTAGTCAAAGATCCAAATTAAGGACATTTATTGTTTTCCGCTTTTGGCTTGTAATGTGCTAAAATTAAGAACAAGTGGGTTAATCGTAGGCTCAAATTGGCTAACAAAGGAATATAAAAGGGTTGGCTATTTGGATAAATGAGCTAATGAAATGATGGCCTCAATCATATAAATGTATGTATACACAAAATAATGGACATAAAGAATCAAACAAATCAAAGATTACATTCATAAAAAGAGAATAATGCACACAAGAAGGAAAATAAGTGGTTATAAGATGTAACCACACCATTAGGCTCAAAACTCACTTGCTTGTGTTCTTAGCTCAAAAAAACATGATCCACAAGATATATAATTCAAGCAAGTTTAATGAAAAGTTTTCACTCAAATCAATTGAGATGCCCTATAGATAGAAATCTTGAAAATTTTCATTATTTTGACTAAGCTTATTGTGTATATATATGCAAAAATTAAGAAAATGCAAGTAAAAATCCTAAAATCTTAAGATGAAATGCAAAAGTGTTGGGATTAGAAATTTGTCACCCAAAATCGCCGAACGGTCGGACGACCACCCCACACTTAAAAGTTTGCACCGTCCTCGGTGCACTCAAAGATGAGCAAGGGGGTACGGCAACTCTCCGGATTGCTGCGTGTTCTTTCTCGTGCTTCCATGTTTGCTTGTGGTGCATTCATCATAAAAACAAAATATAACACCATAAGAGGAGAAGATATAAAAGCAAGGAAGCATACATTGTTGGAATGAGGTAAATCACTAGAAATGAGTGAGTGAATTATTGTGACATTAATGACAAATAAGTGTGTGAATTCTAAATTAGGCGGTTTAGAACACACATTAGCATAAAAGTTATGTTACAAAAGAAGCATGCACTTTACTCATTCTAGTGTGCTTGAGATGCTTTAGGTAAACTTGTAAGGTAAAACAAGTATTAAAGAAGCATGGAAGCATTCAAGTTAAAGCCTATGGACGCATAGAATCAAGAAATACAATGCATTAAGGTAAATGCACAACATCATCCATCAAGAAGTTGCCTAATCATAAAGAGAGAGTTCAAATCACATGGTGGCTAGCTACAACATGCAATTCAAAAAAAAGTTACAAGCTCAAAGGCAATTTTCATCACTTGGTATTTTTCAAAAGGTAAGTGTTCATACCCTGGGTCGAGCTGTCCGACCCGGGATGTTCTACAGGCAAAGCGACCGACCTCTTCAGGTCAGGACAATCCGACCTCTTCTCAAAGAGCTCGGCCCAGTCACAGGAAAGCCCAAACAAAGGGCCCAAATAGAGGAACACGCCCCAAATCCTAAGGCGGCCCAAGCCTACAGGGATAAAGGCGGTTCCCTTAAAAGATAACCTCACTTAAAGATAAAGATAAGATAAGATAACTAACTTATCTTATCAACAGGAGGCCACATCTCATCATTATAAATACATTGGAGCACCCAGGTATAACTCATACTCTGATTCTACTCAATACCTGCTTAATACCCTTGCTAACTTAAGCATCGGAGTCCCTTGCAGGTACCCCCCACCCTCTGGGGACGAAGGATCAGCACCACCGCTAAATCCAACAAGTTGGACACGCCATCTCCGGCTGCCGTACACCTGCCGGACACGTCGGCTCCGACCAACCCAGAAGATCTCATCCGAGATCGACCTACGGTTTCAGGTAACCCTCGGAACATTGGCGCCGTTGCCGGGGAACCTAGAAGTCATCCCATTAACATGGCGGATGACCATGACAACGACCACGATTCAGGTTTGGAAGACAGAACGCCGCATAAAAACGCGGACACGATACTCAAAGATACTCCAGAAACCAACGGAGACAAAAATTCATCAAATCCAGGAGTAATAGAAGCACTTCAAAATCGATTGGAGCAACTTGAGAAAGAAGCCCAACATCAACGTGAAAAAGAAGAAGATCTACGCCGGGAAATAAGGCGACGCCGAGAATTAGAAGATAAGCTCATAAAACTTGAAGCTGATCTCAAAACTAAAGCCACTCAACCATCCACGGAGGATAGTTCTCAGAAAGATCAAGATCCATTTACCAGAGAAATTATGAAAACCAAAATTCCAAAAGATTTCAAGCTTCCGGATATGACTCCATATGACGGTACCTCCGACCCCAACCATCATCTCAGCAACTTCAGAAGTAGAATGTACCTCACCGATGCTTCAGATGCAGTTCGTTGCAAAGCCTTTCCAACAACTCTCACCAAGACAGCCATTAAATGATTCGACAACCTACCTCCAAAATCCATCTCGAGTTTCGATGACCTGGCCAAGAAGTTCCTAGCCCAATTCTCCATACAAAAGGATAAAGCCAAACACGCGCCTAGCCTACTAGGGATCAAGCAAGGAGATCGAGAAAGTCTTTGCAACTACATGGAGAGATTCAACAAAACATGCATGGACATACAAAATCTGCCAACAGAAGCTGCCATCATGGGCCTCATAAATGGCCTGCGAGAAGGACCATTCAGCCAATCTATATAAAAAAGATACCCGACATCCCTAGATGAAGTACAAGAACGAGCGCATAAGTACATTAACATGGAGGAAAATTCTCGACTTGGCAAAGCCTCAAGGTCCGGTTCTGCCTACCAAGATAAAGAATCCAAGAAAAAGGAAGATCGCTCCGGAGAGAAAATCAAGAAATATCACAACTACACCCCTCTTAGGGTATCCTTGGTAGACGTTTACAAAGAAGTCTGCCATACGGAAAAAATCCCCCTAGCTCGGCCACTTAAAGGCAAAAGAGGAGGGGGAAATCGGAATGAGTACTGTGAATATCACAGACTTCGAGGGCATTCCACCAACGAATGTTTCGACTTGAAAAACGTCATAGAAAAATTAGTTCGAGAAGGAAAGTTAGATCGGTTCTTGGCCAACCGGGACGAAGAACTAAGGAACAGAAGGAGAGATGAGGACGTCGGACGACCTGAACGATCGCCTCGCACTCCAGAAAGGCATGTCCACGTGATACCTGGCGGATTTGCTGGGGGAGGAATCTCCAAATCATCCCGCAAGCGACACCTCAAAGAGGTATACCATGTCGAAGGACAGAAGGAGACGCCAGACATCCCGGCAATCACGTTTACTAAAGAAGATGCATCCGGAATCATCTCGGGACATGACGACCCCATGGTCATCACGATCATATTGGCAAACACCAACCTCCACCGCACACTAATCGACCAGGGAAGCTCTGTCGATATCTTATTCAAAACTGCCTTCGACAAACTCGACCTAGAAGAAAAAGAGCTAAGAGCATACCCAAACAGTCTGTTCGGACTGGGAGATGTTCTAGTTCAACCACTGGGATACGTATCACTGCATACAACCTTCGGAAAGGGGAACCAATCCAGAACACGCAAGATAGACTACATCGTGGTCGACGTAAGTCCGCCTACAATGCCTTAATAGGTCGGACAACATTAAATCAACTCGGTGCAATAGTTTCAACTCCACATCTATGTATGAAATTCCCAACTGCGGAAGGGATAGCTACGATAAAGGCAGATCAAAAGATGGCACGTCGCTGTTATAACGAAAGCCTAAACCTCCGAGGTGAAGGAGGAGAGTTCCACACAATCGAGCTCGGTGGAGTTCAGAGGCGAGAAGAACTCCGACCACAACCCGAAGGAGAAGTAGAAAGAATCCAGATCGGAGATACCTCGGATAAAATAACTAATATTGGCACGATCCTAAAAGGAGACATAAAGGAATCACTAATACGGTTCCTACGAGATAATGTTGATCTCTTCGCATGGAAAGCCGCTGACATGCCAGGTATTGATTCCGGACTAATGAGCCACAAATTGGCAGTCTATCCGGGATCCCGGCCGGTACAACAAAGACGGAGAAAACTTGGACCAGAACGAGCTCAGGCTGTAGAAGAATAAGTGCAAGCACTACTCGAGGCCGGGTTAATAAGGGAAGTCAAATATCCACTATGGCTAGCAAACGTCGTCTTGGTGAGAAAGTCAAATGGGAAGTGGCGAATGTGCACCGACTACACCGACCTCAATAAAGCCTGCCCGAAAGACCCCTACCCACTCCCAAGCATCGACGCTCTAGTAGATGCTTCATCGGGATACAAGTATCTCTCATTCATGGACGTATACTCAGGGTACAACCAGATACCAATGTATCCGCCAGACCAAGAAAAAACCTCATTTCTTACACCTAAGGCAAATTATTGTTACATTATGATGCCTTTTGGCCTGAAAAACGCAGGAGCCACTTTTCAAAGGCTAATGAATAAAGTCTTCTCAGATCACATCGGAAAAATCATGGAGGTCTACGTGGATGATATGTTGATAAAGACGCAAAGTGAAGAGACATTGCTAACCGATTTGATTCACGTATTCGATACCATAAGGAAGCACGGCATGCGACTCAACCCGGCTAAGTGCACCTTCGCAGTAGAAGCAGGTAAATTTTTAGGATTTATGCTCACACAAAGAGGAATCGAGGAAAATCCAGATAAATGCCAGGCCATACTCAACATGAAGAGCCCAACCTACGTCAAAGAGGTACAATAGCTCAATGGAAGGTTGGCAGCCTTGTCCAGATTCCTAGCAGGATCAGCGATAAGATCCCTCCCTTTCTATGCTACCTTAAAGAAGGGAAAGAACTTCGAATGGACAGTGGAATGTGAACAAGCCTTCAAAGACTTCAAAAGATTCTTAGAGCAACCACCTATCCTATCTCGACCACAAGAGGGAGAATCACTCATACTATACCTCGCAGTAGGAAGTCGGGCAATAGCCTCAGCGCTGATTCAAGAAGACGAAAGAGGACAGCAACCCGTCTACTTCATTAGTAAAGCACTACAGGGATCCGAGCTGAACTACCAAAAAATAGAAAAGAATGCCTACGCTCTGATCCTTACATCCCGGCGGCTTCGCCCATATTTCCAAGCGCATACCATTAAAGTTCGAACCAACCAACCCATAAAAGGGATATTTGACAATCCCCATTTTTAGGGTTTATCTTGTATTGATTTTAGGGGATTTTATCACCTTTCACCCACATTTATTCAATAAAATAGCATGGTTTTGTATATTCTCCTTTAATTGTGCTTAAGAGTGAAAACATGCTTTTTAGGCCTTAAAATAGCTAAATCTAATTCACCTTGATTCCATTAGATGCCTTGATATGTTTGTTAAGTGATTTCAGATTTAGGAGGCAAAGATTGGATCAAGGGAATGAAGAAAGAAAGCATGAAAAGTTGGAGAACTCATGAAGAAATGAAAGAACCGGAAAGCTGTCAAGCCGACCTCTTCGCACTTAAACGACCATAACTTGAGCTACAAAGGTCCAAATGATGCGGTTCCAGTTGGGTTAGAAAGCTAACATCCGGGGCTTCGAAACGATATAAGATTTGCCATAGTTGCTACAAGTATGGTGGCGCGCACGCGCATAGTACGCGCACGCGCCGTTGCTGCCACCTAGTCCACTTGAAGCAAAACGTGGCCAGCGATTTTAGAAGCCTTGTGGGCCCAATCCAACTCATTTCTGATGCTATTTAACCCAAGGAGTGAAGAGGGAAACATATGTTAGTTACCATTAGTCATAGTTTAGTTTTAGAACTAGTTTCTAGAGAGAGAAGCTCTCACTTCTCTCTAGAATTAGGATTAGGATTAGGTTTAGTTCTTAGATCTAGATTTAGATTCATCTTCTTCTACTTCTATCTTCTCAATTCCTTGTAGTTACATTCATTCTTCTCCTACTCTTTTGGTGTAATCTCTTTTATGTTGTTCTTATATTTTGTTGTAGATCTAGTATTGTTCCTTCTACTTTCTTTCAATTCAATTCAAGGTAATTCATAATAATAGTGTTTCTTTTGATTGTTGTTGTTAACTTCTTTCAATAATTGTTGTTAGATTCTCTTCTTATTGTCAAATTGCTTTGCTTTTCTTTTGTACCTTCCAAGTGTTTGATGAAATGCTTGGTAGGATTTTAGTGTAGCTTTTGTTCCTCTTGGCTTTGGTTGAGTAATTAGTGACTCTTGAGTTATCTAATCCTTTTGTTGATTGATAATTAGAAGTTACTAATTGATTTGAATACCTCTAAAGCTAGTCTTTCCTTTAGGAGTTGATTAGGACTTGAGGAATCAAATTGATTCATCCACTTGACTTCCCTCCATGGTTAGAGGTTAACTAAGTGGGAGTAATGGATAATTTGTTATCACAATTGAGGAGGATAACTAGGATAGGACTTCTAGTTCTCATATCTTGCCAAGAGCTTTATTAGTTGTTAGGTTATTTCCCTTGCCATTTATATTTTTTTGTCTAAAATCTTAAAAACCCCAATTATAACTCACAACCAATAACAAGACACTTTATTGTAAATCCTTGGGAGAACGACCCGAGGTTTAAATACTTCGGTTTATAGATTTTAGGGGTTTGTACTTGTGACAAACAAATTTTTGTATGAAAGGATTATTGTTGGTTTAGAGACTATCCATTCGACGAGATTTTTTTTTTACCGACGCGTGCGCGTCATGCACGTTTACGCGTCGATGGGTATATTAGTCTAAGGACACGTACGCGCTGTGTGCGCGCACGCGTGCGTCGAGTTAGGCCGGAGGCATAATGTCGGCCCAAGTCTGGCACAACTCTCGGGTAGAAGTACCAGGAGTGTGGATCGTGCAACCGACGCGCGCGCGCACAGTGCGCGTGCGCGTGCATTGCGAATGTAAGATGATGTGCGCGTACGCGCCAAGTGCGCGCACGCGTGCATAGACTTGTGCCTTAGGCCCAATGTTCGCACAGTGCAGGCCTAACTCTCGGGTTTTTGGCTGGAGGTGAAATTTTGCATCCACGCGTACACGTACAGTGCGCGTCCGCGTGGGTGGTCGAAAAATGCTCAGGTGCGCGTACGCGTCATGTGCGCGCACGCGTGGATGGTGTTCTGTTTTTCAAAATATCTTTTTTTTTTTTTAAGTTCTTACACCAATCCAAGCCTTTCAATCCTCCAAACAGCTACCAAAACACCCTAGAACCTTATTCAACATACTATACTACTAACTAAACTCAATAAAACAAGAAAAACAAGAAATTAAACTAATTCTACCAATATTTTCAAAAGATAAAAATGAAAATGAGAATCTACCTACAATGGTAACTCAATTCACTTATTAACAAACTAAAAGAGTATGGAAAGAGTTTACCATGGTGGGGTGTCTCCCACCTAGCACTTTTAGTTTAAGTCCTTAAGTTGGACTTATGGGGAGCTCTTCTCAAGGTGGCTTGTGCTTGTACTCATCTTGGAACTTCCACCAATGCTTGAATCTCCAATAAGCTCCATTCTTCAATTTCAATATCTTCAAGCTTTGATGGAGTTCTCCACAAACCATGAGCTCCCAAATTTGATTTTCATTGTGCGATCCGGGATCCCACACTTTGTTTTGACACCCGTCCTTAGATTGATCATCATTATTCCATCCGGGTGGTATGGCCTTGGAATTCTCAAAGAAACCTCCAAACAACTTCCTAGACCCATGCCATTTGGTTCCACACCAACCATTGCTCTTGAATTTTGAGCTTACAACCGTCATGAGCTTAGGATGATGTTTCCAACCACTACACAACTCTCTTATACTTTTGACTCCACAAAGAGCTTTGAATGTTGTTTTGGATGGTGACTTGGGAAGGGAGACCTCCCCACACTTAGACAATGCAAGGTCTACTACTTTAGGCTCTTCTTTAGTTATTTCCACCTCTTCACAAGCTTCTTCAATTTCAACCTCATCCCCTTTGTTACGTGGCTTGGTGTTGTCTTCAAGAGCTTCATCTTGTTTAATGGGAGGTGATTCAACTTTGGATAGGAATTCATTGATGAATGAGTTCATCTCTTGCTCAACCTCTTCATATTCTTCAATTTCAATATATACCATGCCATTTTCGTTATCCTTGGGAGGTTGTGCACACTCTTTTATAGTTTCAACTTCATGTCCAATGGGAGAGGATTCCATTGTAGAGAGGAATTCATCCATGATTGAATCCATCTCTTGATAAACCTCTTCCAAGTCTCCAACGATGATATGCCTTGGAGGTTGCGCACCCTCCTCAACATCAATATCAAGCTTCTTGGAAGAGTTCTTCATGATGCTACATTCCCATGGACTCTCAACATCTCCCAAATCTTCAACCACTTCTTCCTTTTCTTCAATGATCATAGGTTTCTCCAATTGTTCCAACACAAAATTTGACTCCTCCGTTTCCACCGAACTTTCCAATTTCTCCTTCATACTTTGTTGATCTTCTCTTGACTTTTCACATGGGATCATGGAAGTACCTTGAGCATTCAAACATCGGTAGGCTAAGGTGGACACTACCTTGGTCAAGTTGGTCACAAACTCAAGTGTATCCCGCTTCATGGCCTCTTGTCCTTGAAGTAACAAAGTGAGAGAATCGTCTATTGGGGATTGTGGTGGGTAGGAGGGTTCATCATTTTGGAGAGAGGGTTCATAATAGGAAGGTGGTTCCTTTTGGTAAGGTTGTGAAGATTGTGTGTATTGAGGTGGTTCTTGGTAGTGATCTTGGTAGGGTTATGGTGGTTCGAAGGGTTCTTGCTCATGATGGTCATAAAAATATGGTATGGATGGTTGGTTGTACGATGGGTGTGGGTCATAGGAAGATGCTTGGGGTGGCGGGGCTTGTGAGAATGGTTGGGGTTCATGTTGAGGATATGATTCATAGGCATATGGTGGTGGTTCTTGGAAGTCACAAGGTGATTCACCATAGCTATTGGGTTGATATGCATCATAGAATGGCTCTTCTTCATAGTGCATTGGTGGAGGTTGTTGCCATGAAGATTGGTCATATGCATATGGCTCCTCCCACCTTTGATTGCTCCATCCTTGATACACATCCGTATTGAAGCTCTCATTACCTACAACATAATTAGAACCAAACTCATAGCCAAAGTGAGAATTCATGGTGGAAAGAGAAAATAAAATTCTACACTAGCAAATGAAGCAAAAAGCAAGATATTTACAATATTCACATATGTACAATAACCAATAACATAACACCATTGCAAATCCCCGGCAACGGCGCCATTTTGACGATTGGATTTTTGACGGTTTCGAATTTCACAAATGAAATCTCGTTGAAGTATAGTCTCTAAACCAACAATAATCCTCTCATACAAAAATTTGTTTGTCACAAGTACAAACCCCTAAAATCTATAAACCGAAGTATTTAAACCTCGGGTCGTTCTCCCTAGGATTTACAATAAAGTGTCTTGTTGTTGGTTGTGAGTTATATTTGGGGTTTTTAAGATTTTAGACAAGAAATATAAATGGCAAAGAAAATAAACTAACAACTAGCAAAGCTCTTGGCAAGATATGAGAACTAGAAGTCCTATCCTAGTTATCCTCCTCAATTGTGATGGCAAATTGTCCATTGCTCCCACTTAGTCAACCTCTAACCATGGAGGAAAGTCAAGTGGATGAATCAATTTGATTCCTCAAGTCCTAATCAACTCCTAAGGGAAAGACTAGCTTTAGAGGTATTCAAATCAATTAGCAACTTCTAATTATTAATCAACAAAAGGATTAGATAACTCAAGAGTCACTAATTACTCAACCAAAGCCAAGAGGAACAAAAGCTACACTAAAATCCAACCAAGCATTTCATCAAACACTTGGAAGGCATAAAAGAAAAGCATAGTAAATTGACAACAAGAATAGAATCTAACAACAATTATTGCAAAGAATTAACAACAACAATCAAGGAAATCACAACTATCATGAATTACCTCAAATTGCATTATTGAAAGGAAACTAAGGAACAACAATCTATCCAAAACAAAGTGAGGAATTACAATTATGAAAGCACATAACTAGGAAGAGAGAGATGAGAAGATTAGGAATTGATAAAGGAAAATTGAATCAAAGCATGAATTAAATCTAGATCTAAGAAGAGAGATTATCCTAAACCTAATCCTAATTCTAGAGAGAAGTGAGAGTTTCTCTCTCTAGAAACTACTTCTAAAACTAACTATCTATCTAATTATTCCCTCCTTCCGTCTATGGGTGTGAATGTGTGTCAATGTATATCAATCCCCTTCAATCCTTGGCTCTTATATGCATTTTGGCGCCAAAGTTGGTTGCTGAAAACCTTCCAAAATCGCCAGGCACGTGTTACATTAATGAGGTCATGTGCCACCATCGGCGCGTGCGCGCACGGTACGCGTGCGCGTCCTTGGCCTGTTTCGTAATGTGCGCGCGAGCGCCTTGTGCGCGTGCGCGTGCATGGCCTGGATCAATTCTTTGGCTCTTTTGTGCTTCTCTCCACTTGCATGCTTCTTTCCTTGCTTCCTTTGATCCATGCCTAGCCTATTTCAATCCTGTAATTACTAGCAAACACATCAAGGCATCTTATGGAATCAAAGAGAAATTAGAATTCATCAAAATAAGGATCAAAAAGCATGTTTTTACACTTAAGCACGAATATGGGAGAGATAACAAAACCATGCTAATTCATAGGCTAAATGTGACAAAAGGTTATCAAATTGGGGTTTGTCAATATTGCAGAAAACAGATCTAGCAGGAAGAATCCTACAATGGGCAATCGAATTTTCCGAATTCGACCTCCAATACGAGGCACGTACAGCAATCAAATCGCAACACCTGGCCGACTTCATCGCGGAATTCACAGACATCCCGGAAAATCCCCATAGAATGGAACATATATGTGGACGGATCCTCGAATAAAACAGGAAGCGGTGCGGGTGTGATAATTGAAAGCAATCAAGGAACTCAACTTGAGCTCTCCCTTAAATTCGGATTCCCGGCCTCAAACAACCAGGCAGAATACGAAGCACTACTAGCTGATCTGAAGCTGGGCTGGGAGGTTGGAGCTCGGAAACTCAACATCTACAATGACTCACAAGTCATCACCTCACAAATAACAGGAAGCTACCAAGCCAAAGATCCGACCATGAAAAAATATTTGGATAAAACCAAAGAACAGCTCGGACAACTCGGGGAATATAGGATCCACCACATACCTCGTGAGCAAAATGCCCAAGCCGACGCCCTTTCAAAATTAGCCAGCACCAAACCAGGGGGCAACAACAGAAGCCTTATCCAGGAAGTACTACAGAACCCGTCAATAGCAGAAGAAGAAAGAATCCTAGCCATAATAGGTCGGGATCAAGGATGGATGACACCCATAATAAACTACCTCAAAACAGAAGAACTCCCTACAGATGAAAAGGAGGCAAAGAGGCTGAAGAGGGAGGCACAGTACTACACCATCATAAACAACACGCTGTACAAAAGAGGGATATCAACACCTTTACTAAAATGCGTACCAACTTCTAACACAAAGGAAATCTTGGAAGAAGTACACAGCGGCATTTGTGGTAATCATCTCGGAGCGCAAGCTCTCACCAAAAAGATACTCCAGGCAGGATTCTATTGGCCAACTCTACAAAAGGAGGCTACAGAATTTGTAAAGACATGTCCACCATGCCAGAAGCATGCCAACTTTCACATCGCCCCACCAGAAAAGCTTATCAGCGTGACCTCACCCTGGTCATTTGCGAAATGGGGACTCGACCTTCTCGGACCCTTCCCACAGGGATCGGGACAAGTAAAATTCCTCATAGTAGGAGTAGACTATTTCACAAAATGGATCGAGGAAGAACCCCTGGCCAACACCACCGCTCAAAGAAGTCAAAAATTCCTATATAGGAATATTATTACGAGGTTCGGGGTACCATACTCCATCACCACGGACAACGGTACCCAATTTACAGAAGCAGGCTTCAGAAAAACTGGTGGCCGACTTGAACATAAAACACCAGTTCAACTCCGTCGAACATCCCCAAGCCAATGGACAAGCCGAAGCGGCCAACAAAGTTATATTGGCCGGATTAAAGCGGAGGCTACAAGAAGCAAAGGGAGCTTGGGCCGAGGAACTTCCACAGGTCCTATGGGCATATCGAACAACCCCTCATTCCACTACCAACGAATCACCATTCCGACTAGCATACGGAGCGGAGGCAATGATTCCAATAGAAATCAAAGAAGGATCTCCCCGAGTAGTCCACTACAATGAACAAGCAAACTCCCAACTTCAGAGAGAAGAGCTCGACCTGTTACCCGAAATTTGAGAAAGAGCTCGGATCAGGGAAGAAGCCCTAAAGCGACGAATGGCTTCCAGATATAATCAAAAGGTAGTGCCGAGAAGTTTTGCAGAGAATGATCTCATCTTAATCAGAAACGACAACGGAACAACTCGACCCGGAGAAGGAAAGCTGGCAGCAAACTGGAAAGGACCCTACCGAATCATTAAAGTACTAGGGAAGGGCTACTACAAACTGTCCGAGCTTGATGGACGAGAGCTTCCTCGATCATGGCACGCCTGCAACCTAAGAAGGTACTATAGTTAGAATAGGTAAAAGATCTCACTAAATGGATGCGCTCTTTTTTCTGAAAAGGTTTTTTAATGAGGCACCATATCGAGACCTAGATCATACCCGACTTAAAGGGACAACGAAACTCCCACATGTATATATTTGCATTTTTTCCTTTGAATAAAGAATATTTAGATATTCTACAAGATTCCAAGGCACATTAATCTGAAGTATTCATCGTCCGATTATAAAGCAACAGGTCGGCAGAAAGTGAAAAACAAATTCACTGCGCGACCACGATAAAGACAATCGTCTGATAAAGGTGAAAACGCGATTCACCTAAAAGACGATCTAAAGACGCCAACCATTTTCTACAAATCGGCAAAGATGAACACAAAATAATGTAAGAAGATATCGAAAGCAATCCAAAAAAAGAACCTGACGAGGTCTTACGGATAGCTAATATAATAACTTAAGAGACTGGCCGACGTTCAGAAATCGGACCAAGTCAACCCAAGTTATAAGTAAACCCTGGAAAGAGGTCTGGCCAACCCTATTAAAGAGGATTACTTTAACTTAGAAGGGCCTGACATAACCAAGTCGGACTCCTACCACTAGAAAAGTTATACAAGTAGTCCCTGAAAGAGATCTGACAAAGATCCAAAAAAGAGGACTACGAGAAATAACTTAAAGGAGACCGACATAACCAAGTCGGACTCCTACCACTAGAAAAGTTATACAAGTAGTCCCTGAAAGAGATCTGACAAAGATCCCAAAAAGAGGACTACGAAAAATAACTTAAAGGAGACCGACATAACCAAGTCGGACTCCTACCACTAGAAAAGTTATACAAGTAGTCCCTGAAAGAGATCTGACAAAGATCCAAAAAAGAGGACTACGAGAAATAACTTAAAGGAGACCGACATAACCAAGTTGGACTCCTACCACTAGAAAAGTTATACAAGTAGTCCCTGAAAGAGATCTGACAAAGATCCAAAAAAGAGGACTACGAAAAATAACTTAAAGGAGACCGACATAACCAAGTCGGACTCCTACCATTAAAAAAGTTATACAAGTAGTCCCTGAAAGAGATCTGACAAAGATCCAAAAAAGAGGACTACGAAAAATAACTTAAAGGAGACCGACATGACCAAGTCGGACTCCTACCAGTAAAAAGTTATTAACATAATCCCTGAAAAAGACCAAGTAAAGGCCCAGAAAAGGGGATCACAAAATAACTTTTGAGGGGGACCAACATAAAGAAATCGGTCATAAGGCGCCAAACAAAGAGCGAGGAGACCGAAAAACAAGTCGGATCCACACAATTACAGAGAATCCAAGCTACAAACAATAAGCACGAGGCAATCCAAAAAGGTCAAACTGAAAGGTCCAACATTCTCAGAAAACAGAAGAAAATATCAAAAACCTTGATATGATCTACAAAGTTTTAAAAGCCTCGGAGGCCATCAAAAAAGGATAATGAGCTACTTTTGTAAGGTTGCCAGACAAAACAACCAGAAAACGTCAGCAAAGAAATAAAAAGTTTTAAGAGCCCACAAGCCGGGCCAACTAACATAAGAATCCAGAAAAAGATCAGCAAGCATCAGGAACATCTTTGGCAGTATCAGGACAGGGAGAAGGAGGACGAGTTTGAATAGGCACGGCATCTATAGTTCCATCCTCCCGGTTCAGAACTTGGCAATCCGAATCAGGTGCAACCGGAGGAGCAGAGGTAGTCGACACTTTGGCAGAGGACACAGGAGGAGGATCAGCATCATCCTCACCCTCGTCATCAGGGACAATCTTGCCATCTCTGACAACATTGTCTAAACTGAAAAGGGTGAGATCAGCCTCGGGAGCAATGACACGAATTTGCTCCTTCAAGTTCTCGTAAGCAGCAGTCACGCTGCCGATAAGATGACCTTGGAGCTCAGAATAATCCTCCCGAGCACTGTCCAACTCCCCCCTCAGACGCATCACCTCCCAATAAGTTGTAGCATAACTATCTTTATGCATCAGGGCTGTGTCCTCGGCCAACCTCAAAGAAGCCGCCAATGAAAGGGAACTCGCCTTCTCATTCTCTAGATCCTTCTCTGACTTGGTCACCTTTAATTCGAGCTCCTCCTTCAGCCCCTTCATCCGGTCAAACTCTTGCTTTGCCTCCTCCATAAATGCCTTGGTGGCATGAAGAGGGAGACTTTGAGCAGTCCGGTGTATAGCAGCCGCCATAAATGCCATTTGCACGTGATTCCAGGCCATAAATTCCAAATGATTGAGGATGGACACATCGTCCATCGAAAGGGTACCATAGGGCCCAATTTGTTGATCTATGAACTCGACGGCATTGAAGTCAGGGGCATTAAGGTCGAAGGGCTCAACCGTCTTTTGTTTTTTACTTGGAGGGGCAGCAGATGGAATGGCAGAAGCAGGATGAGGATCCACCAAGCGGACCCGAGGTGTCGGAATCGCTTTCTTCACTATGGGGGAACTCGGCACCGATGGCTTGTTGCGCACTTGGGAGGACCCCTCCCCAGCCGCCTTGGCGGCAAAATTCCGGGCAACAGTCGCCTTCTGCTCCCTCTTAAAAGCCTTCATGGATTCGTTATTCTTCATTGCCTCTGCAAAATAAAACAGAAGTCAAGCTACAAATCGAACAAGTCGGAAATACAGCTACAAGTAAACATAAACAGATAGCAAAGAAAACACAAAGATACCTAGTTCAGTTTGAAGAAGAGAAGGATTGGTTAGAAATCTCTTTGTATCAAGATGGGGAGGCTGACCCCATCGCTCTTCCAAAACAGTCACAAAGGCCCGCTCAGCCTCGTCCAACATGTCCCAAGAGTACCTGGAGACCCTCACATCCTTTTGCCATTCCAGGGGAAAGGCAGGCTCATCATTTTCGTCCAGAAAAAAGGGGCGAGCACCTTCAACAGCTCGGACCTTGAAAAAGTAGTTTTTAAAATCACGGAATGATTCGTCAAACATGGAAAAGATCTTCTTTCCTTGGGTAGAGCGAAAGGAGACCCAAGCTGCTTTCTTTTTTTACCACTTCGGGTTTAGTCAAGACAAACAGATAGAAAAAGAGAGATTGGGAAGCAGGGATACCAAAACCATTGCACAACAATTGAAAAATTTTTATAAAACCCCAGGAATTAGGGTGAAGTTGAGAGGGGAAAATATTACAAGACCATAACAGGTCGGTTTCAAATTGAGTAAAAGGAAGAGTAATACCCAGCGGACCAAAGAAAAAGTCATAAACAAAAAAGAAGGGGTGACCATCAACAACCCGAGTTGAAAAACAGACTCTCTCGTCAGAAGAAGGAGGGACAAGTTCATAGTTCTTTTCATCACCAGAATTGCTACAGACGCTATGAAACTGCCTAAGCTGAGCACAAAACTCAGAATCAGCTAGCGAGACACACAGGAGAACCATGGAGTCCACCCAATCGGCCATACCCGCAGGAACCTGGGAAAGCATCTCTACAACGTTATTTCGGGAAGACATGAGGCCAACTAAATCCTACAAAAAGAAAAGAAGAATGGATTACTTAAAAACATCTCGGACAACGGGTCAAAACATCTCAAATGGACGGATTAACCAAAAAGGAAAAACCCCAAGACTCAAGAGAAGAAGTCTTGGAGCATCCCTTGGAGGCAATAAACAAAGAAGGGTCGGGTCCTCAAAATCATTTCTACAATCTACATCTCGGCACTCATCAGAATAAAAGTCCAGAAAAGAAAGCAAAGGAAGCAAAAAACGCAGAAAATCCACCCTTCTACAGTTTTATCAGGAAAAGCACCGCTCCTACAGTTACCAAACACTACTGCTACAGTTCACCAGAAACACCAAAAAGACCAAAGGAAAAACAGCAAAAGCACAAGCTTTTCAAAATCAAAGCAAAAATTATCATCCAAAGAAAACAGAGACAACATGCAAAAAAAAAAAGATTCAAGCAAAACAAAAAGATTCGCACCGAAAAAGATAGCATGCAACAAGTCAAGCACGATAAAAACAGAAAGATCCAAACTTTCTCCAAAGGGAAAGATCAAAAGGAAAAACTCCATCGTAAAAACAGAAATAAACGAGGAAACACGAAATGGGACTAACCTGGAGAATAGAAGAAAACCTCGAAGAAAGCTGAAGAGCAGAAGCAACAGAGCCACCCCCTCGAAGTGGAAGAATGCAAAGACAAGAAGAAGAAATGTGGAATCAAGCCTCTTCCGAAAAACACAGTAGCAGAACAGACGTCACTACAAACTCTGGGCAAGAAACAGAAAATGAGAAAGTAAAGGGAGGAGTTACAGAGAAAGAGTGAAAGAAGAGAAACCGTTTTTTGATTGAAAGATTCAAAATAAAGGCCAGGAGAAAACGGGGCAATTAATACCAATTAATGAAGGTACTAAACCCTTTCACGTTCCCAAAGCAAAGCGCTGATATAAAGACGCGCGCTTTTAGAGGAAAACGTTCTACATTCAAAAGATTCTACAAAAAGAAGAAATCGACAAAATGCTTGAGTTCGGCTTCATCATGAAAAGACCAAAGTCAAGGACTCAGCCTCAAAAAGAGAAGACCGAGCTCAAGCAGAGGCACTGTTCATACCCTGGGTCGAGCTGTCCGACCCGGGATGTTCTACAGGCAAAGCGACCGACCTCTTCAGGTCAGGACAATTCGACCTCTTCTCAAAGAGCTCGGCCCAGTCACAGGAAAGCCCAAACAAAGGGCCCAAATAGAGGAACACGCCCCAAATCCTAAGGCGGCCCAAGCCTACAGGGATAAAGGCGGTTCCCTTAAAAGATAACCTCACTTAAAGATAAAGATAAGATAAGATAACTAACTTATCTTATCCACAGGAGGCCACATCTCATCATTATAAATATACTGGAGCACCCAGGTATAACTCATACTCTGATTCTACTCAATACCTGCTTAATACCCTTGCTAACTTAAGCATCGGAGTCCCTTGCAGGTACCCCCCCACCCTCCGGGGACGAAGGATCAGCACCACCGCTAAATCCAACAAGTTGGACACGCCAGCTCCGGCCGCCGTACACCTACCGGTTTCAGGTAACCCTCGGAACAGTAAGCATGAAAAACTCAAGACCAAGTAGCAAAATATAACCTCAATCATAGAATCCAACAAATATTATCTAAAAAAAATAGTCATGCTAAAATAGCATTTAGGCAATAAGGAGGTAGCAATGCATAGTAAACAAAGTCAATAATCCAACACTTATAATAAAAAAAAGGAGAAAATGAAATGAAAACTAACTAAAACTAACTAATCGACTAACCAACTAACTAATTAACTAACTAAAATAAATGGTTATCCATGGTGTTTGGAAGTGTTGGATGAGGGGTAGGAGGAGGGAAGAAGAAAGGAGGAGGAAAGAAATAGAAAGAGGAGAAGAAGAGAAATGGATGGAAGAAAGGACATCCACGCGCACGCACGCATGACGCGCGCGCGTCGATGGCTTATTTCGAGAGTGGCGCGTACGCGTCATGTGCGCGAGCGCGCAAATAGGTTTGTGCCTCAGGCCCAATTTCCGCACAGTGCAGGCCTAACTCTCGGGTCAAGGTATGGAAGGTGGAACTTCTCAATCCACGCGTACGCGTGCATGGCGCGCTCGCATGGATGGTCGAAAATGCTTGATGCACGCGTACGCACGCAGTGCGCGTACGCGTGGATGGTGCTCTGTTTTTCAAAAAATTTTGCTATGTTTTTGCACCAATCCAATTATTCCAAACCTCCAAACAGCTACCAAAACACTTTAGAACCTTATTCAACATACTATATTACTAACTAAACTCAATAAAACAATAAAAACAAGAAATTAAACTAATTCTACCAATATTTACAAAAGATGAAAATGAGAATCTACCTACAATGGCAACTCAATTCCCTTATTAACAAAACTAAAAGAGTATGGAAAGAGTTTACCATGGTGGGGTGTCTCCCACCTAGCACTTTTGTTTATTGTCCTTAAGTTGGACTTATGGGGAGCTTCTCTCAAGGTGGCTTGTGCTTGTACTCATCTTGGAACTCCCACCAATGCTTGGTTCTCCATTGTGCCCCAAGATTTCTTATGGATTGAGCCAAGTGTTGATGGAGTTCTTCACAAGCTTGAGGCTCCCAAAGTTGATCCTCTTTTTGTGATCTGGGGTCCCACACTTTATTTTCACACCCGTCTTGAGGTTGATCATCATTATTAGTCCAACCGGGTAGTGAGTAAGGTGAATTCTCTATGTAGTGCCCAACAATCCTCCTAGACCCATCTATTTGAGCACTACTCCAACCTTTATATCTCATGTTTGATGCATCAACCATAATGAGCCTTGATGCAATGCCAACCACAAAACCTTTTCCGCTTACGCTTCATCCCACAAACTTCCCAAAGTTGGCCATCCGTTTCAAGCAAACCATATTCAAGTGGGATAATAAAACTAATAGAAATGAATTTCACCCACTCAAATGAAGGTGTAGATGGTAACCTAGGCAAAGAGGCTTCCAAAGATCTTGACAAAGCGTATTCCACTCTCATCTTTCTATTTCTAAGAACTTCCACCTCTTCACAAGATTTCTCTAATTCGATCCTTTGTTCAACAATTCTATCTAAACTTTTTCCTTTACTCAAATCATAATAGGGAGGGTGAGAAAAATTTACCTCCTCAACGCTTTCAAATCCAACCGGAGAAGGTTCTTCATGCTCAAAGGATTCTTCACCACTAAGACTTGATGCTTGATCTTCATCACCAAGGGGACTCAATTCTTTCTCTATCCCATTCAAGCCTTCATATGGAGTATGCCTTGGAAGGTGTGCACTTTCCTCCCTAGCGTCAATTTCAATCATCTTGGAAGGGTTTTCTTCAACTCTATGTTCCCATGGAGGCTCCGCATCTCCTAAGTCTTCTACCACTTCTTCCTTGTCTTCAACAATTAAAGCTTCCTCCAATTGTTCCAATACAAAGCAACTTCTTTCATTTCCCACCGGAGTTTCCAATCTCTCCTTCATGCTATGTTCTTCATTTGATTCTCCACATGTAGCCATGGGAGTTCCTTGAGTGATCAAGCATTGGGAGACTAATTGATTTGTTACCGCATCCAAGGCAGCCATGAAATTTTGCACATCCCTTTTCATCTCTTCTTGCCCTTGAACAAGAACACCAAGGGTTTCATCCATTAGAGGATGGGGTGGATGGAAGGATTCATCATTTTGGGGGAAGGGTTCATAGTAGGAAGATGGTTCTTCTTGGTAGAGTTGTGGTGGTTCAATATTCTCCACTCTTTCCACTTGTTGCACAACACACTCCATGGTTGCTTGAAATTGATCCAATGCTTCCTTGAGATGATCCCTTGACTCTTGTTCCTCTTGGATATCATGAGTAGGACCATAGGGCTCTTGGATTGAAGGACATGAGTATTCTTCCATGGGAGGTTGTGATGGAAAGTAGTATTCATCTTGTGGTTGGAAATTTTCATATATTGGAGGTGGTTCATCTTGGTAATAATATGGAGGAGGTGGCTCTTGAAAGGGTTGATATTGTGGTGGTTCCATATATGGCTCATATGGCTCAAAAGTTGGTTGGTGTGATGGATATGGATTAGGGTCATATGAAAGTGGTTGGTAAGAAGGGGCTTGTGAGTATGGTTGAGAATTTTGTTGAGGGTATGGATCATAGGCATATGGTGGTGGTTCTTGAAAGTCACAAGGAGATTCACCATAGCCATTTGATTGGTATGCATCATAGAATGGCTCTTCTTCATAGTGCATTGGTGGAGGTTGTTGCCAAGAAGATTGATCATATGCATATGGCTCCTCCCACCTTTGGTTGTCCCATCCTTGATACACATCTCCATTATAGTCCTCATCACCTACAACATAGTTGTAATCACACTCATAGCCAAAATGAGAATTCATAATGGAAAGAGAAAATAAAAATCAAAAGATAATGGAAAATAAGAGAAATAAAATTCTACAACTAGCAAATAAAGCAAAAAGCAAGATATTCACACTATTCGCATATATACAATAACCAATAACATAACACCATTGCAATTCCCCGGCAACGACGCCATTTTGATGATTAGATTTTTGATGGTTTAGAATTTCACAAATGAATTCTCGTTGCAAGTATAGTTCCTAAACCAAACAATAAATTTTTCATACAAAAAGTTGTTTGTCACTAAAACAAACCCCTAAATTTATAAACTGAAGTATTTAAACCTCGGGTCGTTCTCCCTAGGAATTATAATAAAGTGTCTTGTTATTGGTTTGAGTTGTTTTGGGGTTTTGATAAAAGGCATGAAAGTAAATGGCAACGAAAACAAACTAACAACTATAAAAGGCTCTTGGCAAGGTATGAAAATTAGAAGTCCTATCCTAGTTATCCTTCTCAATTGTGATGAGAATTGTTCATTGCTACCACTTAGTTAACCCTTGCTAAATAAAGGAAAGTCAAGTGGATGAATTGACTTGAGCCACAAGTCCTTGCCAACTCCCAAGGAAAGACTAGCTTTAGTGCACTCCAAACCAATTAGCAATCTCTCCAATTATCAATCAACAAAGGAATTAGATAACTCAAGTGTCACTAATTACTCTATCTAGGTCAAGAGGAACAAAATCTACACTAAAACTAAAAGAGACATTTCAGTAAACACATAAAGTGCAATAGAAGTAAACATTATTAAATTCAAGAATTAAAGAGAGATCTAACTACAAAAACAAGAGATCAACAATAGAAAAGCAAAGAGGACACATTTAGTATGAATTACCTCTTATTGAATTGGAAGAATGTAGAAGGAACAATACTAGATTTACAACAAAATATAAGAACAACATAAAGGAAATTACAACAAAAGAGTAGAAGAAGATGAATGTAGCAACAAAGAATTGAGAGATAGAAGTAGAAGAAAGCAAAGATTAAAACCTAGATCTAAGAACTAAACCTAATCCTAATCCTAATCCTAGAGAGAAGTGAGAGCTTCTCTCTCTAGAAACTACTTCTAAACTAATCCTAATGAGTGTGTAATGAACTAATCTCCTTTTGCTCTTCAATCCTTGGCTTTAAATAGCATCTTTGGCGCCAAAGTTGGTTGGAATTGGGCCCCACCACCCTTGAGAATTCGTTGGTCACATTTTCATTAAAAATCATAAACCAGCACCGACGCGTACGCGCACAGCACGCGTACGCGTCCATGGGGTGATTCGCAGGTGCGCGCAAGCGCCAGGTGCGCGGGCGCGTCCATGGACGAGTTCAACTTCTTTGACTTTTCATGATTTCTTTACTTTGCATGCTTTCCCTCTTCACTCCTTTGATCCATTCCTAGCCTTTTCAATCTGAAATCACTAACAAACATATCAAGGCATCTAGTGGAATCAAAGGGAGATTAAAATCATCAAATTAAGGGTTGAAAAGTATGTTTTCACATCTAAGCACAAATAAGGAGACAATCACAAAACCATGCTATTTCATTGAATAAATGTGGGTAAAAGGTGATAAAAGCTCTTAAAATCAATACAAGATAAATCATCAAAACGGGGTTTATCAGGTATTTTATAAAAGATGCAAGGTTATTTTGGTCATTATATTATATGTAAGAATATTTTAATAAATTATAAAATATATTGGTGTAAGAATATAAATATTTTAGAAAGCTTAGAGATACGGAATGATTTATAAAAAGTAATAATAAAGCTTAATAAGTTAATAAGTTTTGAGTAATAAGATTATAAGTTTTGGGTAATAAAGAAAATCATTATTATTGTTATTGTTTTATTAAGATTATTATGAAAGTATTTTTGAAATATATTATATATTAGTATTTTGTTTAAAAGATATTATTTTATTTATGATATACTAAAAGGGTAAGTAGTAAATTGTCCTAAAAGTTTTTGAAAGGCAAATCTAAATTAAAAATCTTTGATTCTCTTTCCACATGACACTTAGAAAAAGGCGAGGGAATAACACGAAGATAATTTGTATTATAGAATGATAAGAAAAGAGAAGAAAGAAAGAGAAAAAAAGAAAATGAGATAAGCAGAGATATGGTGGTGAGTCCACCGAGATTTATTTTCCAGAGATACATCGGCCAATCCAGAGGATGGCCGTACCTGTAAGAATAGAGGTTGCTTACAGAGGTTATGTTTGCATACATCGACTCAAGAGAGTCGCACCTGTAAGACAGAGGTTACTTACAGAGGTTATGGCACTGGAAGCCAAACTTAGACAAAAATTGCTGAGTTAAGTTGAAATATAATTCAATACATAATAGAGAATAAAAGAATAAAAGAAACTAAAGAACCTCTGCTATATGAGAGCAGAGAACATAAGAGAAAAGAATGTATTAATTAAAGGAATCTCTGCCACAAGAGAGTAGAGAATAAAGATTAAAAGAATCTAACGAATTTCTGCCATAGGAGAGTGACGAACGGTTTTCCTGTTGGTAAAAGATTTTCACAAATATAATCGCGTTGTAAGTATAGCGTCTAAACCAACAGAAAATCCTTTCGTGCAAACTTTTGGTTGTCACAAGTAACAAACCCAATAAAATTTATAAACCGAAGTATTCAAACATCGGGTCGTCTTCTCAAGGAATTGCAGGGAGGTATGATTTATTATTGGTTATGGAAAACAGTATTTTTGGGTTTTTGAAAAGGTTTGAACAAGAGAAATAAATTGCAGGAAATAAATTAATAATGAGAAAACTCTTGGCAAGGTATGAAAACTGGAAGTTCTATCCTAGTTATCCTTATCAATGGTGATGAGAATTATATTTTTGCTACCACTAAGTTAACCTCTAACTATGAAGGTAAGTCAAGTAGATAAATCAATTTAACACCTAAAGTCCTAGTCAACTCCTAAGGAAAGACTAGAGTTATAGGAATCTAAATCAATCAGCAAGGACAACAATTATCAATCACAATGAGTTTGACAACTCAAGAGTCACCAATTAATCAACCAAAGCCAAAAGGGAAAAATCTAAATTATTTATATAAATAAAGGAAAGCAATCATAATTCTGAAATACCTCAAATTATATTAAACGAAGATATCAATTATAACATGGAAAGGTTCATAAATTAGATTGAAAAGATAAATAAAAGGAACATTGAACCTGAAAATTGAGGAAGATGAAATTCTAATTCCTTTAAGAGGAATCCTAATCCTAAATCCTAAGAGAGACGAGAGAACCTCTCTCTCTAAAAACTACATCTAAATTATGAAAAGTGTGTTATGAGTCATCTCTCTTCATTCCTCTACTTTGCTGCATTTAATCTGTGTTTTCTGGACTTGAAACTGGGCCGAAAATAGCCCAGAAATCGCTGGGAGCGAAATCTGCTACGCTGATTTTCGTCACTGCAACACGTCCGCGTGGAGCACGCGTTTGCATCGCCTAGCTGTACGGCAACTATGGCAAATTATATATCAAATCGAAGCCCCGAACGTTATCTTTCCAATGCAACTAGAACCTCATCGTTTGGACCTCTGTAGCTCAAGTTATGACCGTTTTAGTACGAGAGGGTCAGGCTGGCAGCTTTGCAGTTCCTTCAACTTCTTGTATTTCTTCCACTTTTGCATGCTTCCTTTCTATCCTCTAAGCCATTCCTACCCTGTAATCTCTAAAAACACTTAACAAACATATCATGGTATCAAATGGTAATAAGAGATGATTAAATTTAATATTTTTAAAGCATAGGAAACATGTTTTCACATATATCATAAAATGAGGAAGGAATAGTAAAACCATGCAAATAGTATGAATAAGTGGGTGAAGATTTGATAAAAACCACTCAATTGAGCATAAGATAAACCATAAAATAGTGGTTTATCAAAGAGCAGAGCACATAAAAGAAAAGAGGATATTAATTAAAGGGATCTCTACCGCAGTAGAGTAGAGAGCAAAGATTAAAAAGAAATTGAGTGTTGTTTGGACCTTAATGTCAAGTGTCTAGTGTGGATGGCAATGCGTAACGCTCACTTGATACTGTAAGGACGGCTCAGTGAGGACGGCGATGCGTAATGCTCACTAGAGATCGAAAGGAAGGTTCTCCCATGAGGATGGCGATGCGTAACGCTCATGGAGGGAATGTTAGCTGAGATAAGGATGGTGGTACGAAACCCTTATCTCAGGACTAGTATCGGAAATCAGGTAACAAACCGACACATGAAGCTCATGGTTGTATAAGACTAGACATGCATTATACTTGTTTGAACATATATGTTTGTAAGTGTATTTCTTGTGATTGTGGGTGTGCTATATGATTGCTTGATTTCTGTGTCCTTTATTTGTTAAGTCTAAATGTATTCTATTGCCCATTGTTGTTGGCTATAGTATTAAAATGAGTATTACTACATGCCTCGACCTTACTAAGAACTCCCCAGTTCTTACCCCCTATTTTCACCCATTTCAGCTACAGGTGCGAAGGTTTAGTGCGAAGCTATAAGAGCATAGAAGATTATATTCACGAGTTGAGTTGTTAGAATTTATTTTTCCCTCGCCTTGTTAGTTAGAGTTTTATTCAGAGGGGTAGGTTCTGTAATTGCTTTTGTATGTAATACTACAATGTATTATTAATATTAAGTATGTGAATATGTGTTGTTTGTTCTCGTTGGAAAAGTTACAAGTTTTAGTAAAACCATCGACAGATTTACGCGTAAAGGCTCAATATTAAATAGATAAAAAAAGAATTAGGTTAGTAATATCTTAGTTTTGGTATGATCATGAGGTGCTAAAAGTTAGGGTGTTACACCCACCCCCTTTCTCCCTAGATGCATACACACTTCCCCTTTTCTCAAACATAACGTAGCAATAAAAGGAAAGAAAGAAAAAAAAGAGAACCAAAAAGAGAAGGACAGAGCTGCGATTAGAAGAGAGGATGAGCCACGCTGCTGCCGCTGTCTAGCTGCCTCGCCACCGCCATTGCGTCACCGCTAAGCCATCACAGAAGAGAGAGAGACGTTGAAACAGAGAGCTGCTACTACGGGAAACGCGTTGGAAGAGAGGACGCCGACAGCCATGTCACGCCTGGTCGCTACCAAGCTCGCCATCAGACATCGCCGTTCCCTCACTACTGCTTTGTCACCGTCAATGAAGCTTTTGCCGCCACCGTAAATCGTGAGCAGAGGAGGAGAAGAAAGAGACAAGTTTGTGAGGGAGAAAAAGCAGTGTTGCCACCTCGCCGACGTACCTCCGTGCTGTCGTTGAGCTGTCCGCTGTCGTTATCGCCGTTTTGGTCGCCGGAGAACTATCGTTGGAGCTGCCACTGTCCTGGTGAGTTTTATCCCTATTTCTGTTATTCTGTTGCTACTATGAAGGTTGTTGTTAAAGTATTTATGTTAAATAAACCTGTTATTGTGAATTACTCTGCTGCTGCCGCCATTGGAGGTAGGTGTCGTTGGTTGTGTTCGAAAGAATGAAGTTGTTGCGCTGCTGGTTGCAGCTCAGCCAATCGTCACGTCGCAACCACGCCTTCAATTTAGTTTCTGCAAAATTTGAAAGTTAAGGTAGGGGATTTTAATTTGAAATTAACTGTTTAATTTATGAATGCCATGAAAGTCTAGTGGATAATTGTAAATAATTTGTGATTGTTTGGAATGACTGAATGATAAGTTTAAGTTGGACTTATGATTAAATTTAATGAGTATGTGTTTGACTTCTTGATTATTTGGGAATGCTAAAAATTCTGATTATTAGTTAGTCATAATGAAAATTTGTTGAGTTGTGACTAATTGATGAGAATTGGTTGAAATGTGGCTTTGAATGGAGATTTATTTGATATTAAATTGAAATATGATGAGTTAATTATTTAAAATCTGACGTTTTGATAATGGAGGAATTGAGTTTGGATTGATGGTGTTCTGATAGCTGTTAATGTTAATTTATGATTAACTAGAATTGATTTTGAGAACAGTTAAATGATTGAAGTTTGATTATTGAATTGTTTCTTGAAATCTGATTTTTAAAACAAAATAGTAACTTTGCTAAAGTGTAAATGACTATAAAATAACTAAAATTATAGAAGGCTGATTTTTGGGATTACTAGTTGATTGAGTTTAATTTTGAGAGGATTCTATGATATGTAAAAAGTAATTATGAATTGATGTGATTTGAGTTGGATTGATAGATTACGTGGGAATTGCGGAGTATGATTGATTTGTTAATTATTATGAATTGTGAATATCTGATTGATTGAGAATTGTTTGTTTAATAATTGTTAAGAAAATGGCTGGTGAATTGTTGAGAAAGAGAGAACCCATAAGGGCAATTACCATCACAATTGATTATGATAATGAGGATAGGAATTCCAATTCTCAATCCTTGCTAGGACCTTTCTTAGTTGTCATTTTATTTCCTTGTTATTTACATTACTTGTCTCTTATCACAAAAACCCCAAAACTACTTTTTCATAACTGATGAGCGGATAATTTGTACGCTTTTTGGCATTGTTTTTAGTATGTTTTTAGTATGATCTAGTTAGTTTTTAGTATATTTTTATTAGTTTTTAGTTAAAATTCACTTTTCTGGACTTTACTATGAGTTTGTGTGTTTTTCTGTGATTTCAGGTATTTTCTGGCTGAAATTGAGGGACCTGAGCAAAAATCTGATTCAGAGACTAAAAAGGACTGCAGATGCTGTTGGATTCTGACCTCCCTGCACTCGAAGCGGATTTTCTGGAGCTACAGAAGCCCAATTGGCGCGCTCTTAACGGCGTTGGAAAGTAGACATCCTGGGCTTTTCAGCAATATATGACAGTTCATACTTTTCCCAAGATTTGATGGCCCAAACTGGCGTTCAAAGTCACCCTCAGAATTCCCAGCGTTAAACGCCGGAACTGGCACAAGAATGGGAGTTAAACGCCCAAACTGGCATAAAAGCTGGTGTTTAACTCCAAGAAGAGTCTCTACACGAAAATGCTTCAATGCTCAGCCCAAGCACATACCAAGTGGGCCCGAAAGTGGATTTTTATGTCATTTACTCATCTCTGTACACCCTAGGCTACTAGTTCTCTATATATAGGACCTTTTACTATTGTATTTGGAGCTTTTGATCATGTTTTTATGATTGAACCCTCTTTGGGAGGCTGGCCATTCGGCCATGCCTAGACCTTGTTCTTATGTATTTTCAACGGTGGAGTTTCTACACAGCATAGATTAAGGTGTGGAGCTCTGCTGTACCTCGAGTATTAATGCAATTACTATTGTTCTTCTATTCAATTTCGCTTGTTCTTGTTCCAAGATATCACTTGTTCTTCAACTTGATGAATGTGAATATCCGTGACACTCATCATCATTCTCACCTATGAACGTGTGCCTGACAACCACCTCCGTTCTACCTTAGATTGGGTGAATATCTCTTGGATTCCTGATACACGATGCATGGTTGATCGCCTGACAACCGAGTGCTCGCCTGACAACCGAGCCAGCCATTCCGTGAGATCAGAGTCTTCGTGGTATAGGCTAGAACTGATGGCGGCATTCAAGAGAATCTGGAAGGTCTAACCTTGTCTGTGGTATTCTGAGTAGGATTCAATGATTGAATGACTGTGACGAGCTTCAAACTCCTGAAGGCGGGGCGTTGGTGACAGACGCAAAAGAATCACTGGATTCTATTCCGGCCTGATTGAGAACCGACAGATGGATAGCCGTGCCATGACAGGGTGCGTTGAACATTTCCACTGAGAGGATGGGAGGTAGCCACTGACAACGGTGAAACCCTTGCATAAGCTTGCCATGGAAAGGAGTAAGAAGGATTGGATGAAGACAGTAGGAAAGCAGAGAGACGGAAGGGACAAGCATCTTCATACGCTTATCTAAAATTCCTACCAATGAATTACATAAGTATCTCTATTTTTATCTTTATGTTTTATTCGTATATCACCCATATCCATTTGAGTTTGCCTGACTAAGATTTACAAGGTGACCATAGCTTGCTTCATACCAACAATCTCTGTGGGATCGACCCTTACTCGCGTAAGGTTTATTACTTGGACGACCCAGTACACTTGCTGGTTAGTTGTGCGAAGTTATGTTTATGCCATGGTATTGAACACCAAGTTTTTGGATTCATCACCGGGGATTATTTGTGTTGTGAAAAGTATTAATCACAATTTCGCATACCAAGTTTTTGGCGCCGTTGCCGGGGATTGTTCGAGTATGGACAATTGACGGTTCATCTTGTTGCTTAGATTAGGTATTTTTCTTCAGAGTTCTTAAGAATGAATTCTAGAGTTTCAAGATGATCTGTTGAAGTCTGGCTGGCTATGAAGCCATGTCTAATTTTATTGGACCGAGGTTTCAACTTATCATCACAAGAGCTTGTTGATTTCTATCAATCTTGCTGTTGGAGCAGTGATCTGCTAAGGCTTGGCTGGCCATTGGCCATGTCTAGTGTTTTGGACCGAAGCTTTCTTTGAAAGCTTGGCTGGCTGTGAAGCCATGTCTAATTCCTGGACCGGAGTCTTAGACTAAACATTGCATGATTCCTGGAATTCTCATTAAGAATTTTGATATCTTTATTTTCTTTTTCCACTTAATTTTCGAAAAAGCACAAAAAAAAAATTTACAAAATCATAAAAACCAAAAATATTTTTCTTGTTGAGACTCTATTCTCATTTTAAGTTTGGTGTCAATTGCATGTTTCTGTTTTTCTTGCATTCATTCATGTGTCTTAGTGATCTTCAAGATGTTCTTGATGATTTCATTACTCTGATCTTTAATTCCTCTTGACTTGAGTGTTTATGTGTCTCATATGCATTCTCATTAGTGTCAGTAGTATACAAATTGCTAAGTTTGGTGTCTTGTATGCATTATTATTTGATTTTAGTTGCATTTTGATTATTCCTCGCTATTAAAAATCCAAAAAATATTTTTAATTTGTGTCTTTTCAAGTCAATAATACAGAGAATTGAAGATTCAGAACATACAGCAGAGGAATTACACAGAAAAAGCTGGGCGTTCAAAACGCCCAGTGAAGAAGGACAGACTGGCGTTTAAACGCCAGCCAGGGTGCCTGGTTGGGCGTTTAACGCCCAAAAGGGTAGAGTTTTGGGCGTTAAACGCCAGAATGTGCACCATTCTGGGCGTTTAACGCCAGGATGGCACAAGAGGGAAGATTTTGTTTTCAATGCAAATTTTTTTCAAGTTTTCAAAATCTTTTCAAAATCAAATCTTTTTCAAATCATATCTTTTCAATCAAATCTTTTTCAAATTCAATTTCTTTCTATTTTCAAAGATACTTGCTATCAATTAATGATTTGATTCAACATTTCAAGTATGTTGCCTTTTCTGTTGAGAAAGGTTTAATGTTTGAATCATATCTTTTCTTGATAGCCAAGTCATTAATTTTCAAAATCAAATTTTTTTTTAAAAATGTTTTTCAAATCATATCTTCTCAATCACATCTTTTTAAAACCAATCATATCTTCTTAACCACATCTTTTTCAAAATAACTTTCAATCAAATCTTTTTGATTTCTAATTTCAAATTCTTTTTCAAAAAATCACTTGATTTCTTTCCCACTTTTATTTTCGAAAATCAATTAGTGTTTTTCAAAATGTTTTCAAAATCTTTTACTTGATTTTCGAAAATTACTTCCCCTCTTCTCACATCCTTCTATTTATGGACTAACACTATTCCTTAATGCAAAATTCGAACTCCATCTTCTTTGATAAGTTCGAATTTTCTACTTCTGCCTTCTATTTTTCTTTTCCTCTGACACCTCAAGGAATCTCTATACTGTGACATACAGGATTCCACATTTTCTTGTTCTCTTCTCTTTCTTATGAGCAGGAGCAAGGACAAAAGCATTCTTTTTGAGGCTGATCCTGAACCTGAAAGGACCTTGAAGCGAAAGCTAAGAGAAGCCAAGGCGCAACTCTCTGTAGAGGACCTAACAGAAATCTTCAAAGAAGAAGAACCCATGGCAGCCGAAAACAACAACAATGCCAACAATGCAAGGAAGGTGTTGGGTGACTTTACTGCACCTACTCCCGACTTCTATGGGAGAAGCATCTCTATCCCTGCCATTGGAACAAACAACTTTGAGCTTAAGCCTCAATTAGTTTCTCTAATGCAACAGAATTGCAAGTTCCATGGACTTCCATTGGAAGATCCTCATCAGTTTTTAGCTGAGTTCTTGCAAATCTGTGACACTGTCAAGACTAATGGGGTTGACCCTGAGGTCTACAGACTTATGCTATTCCCTTTTGCTGTAAGAGACAGAGCTAGAATATGGTTGGACTCACAACCTAAAGAAAGCCTGAACTCTTGGGAAAAGCTAGTCAATGCCTTCTTGGCAAAGTTCTTTCCACCTCAAAAATTGAGTAAGCTTAGAGTGGAAGTCCAAACCTTCAGACAGAAGGAAGGAGAATCCCTCTATGAAGCTTGGGAAAGATACAAACAATTAATCAGAAAGTGTCCCACTGATATGCTTTCTGAATGGAGCATCATTGGAATTTTCTATGATGGTCTCTCTGAACTATCCAAGATGTCTTTGGATAGCTCTGCTGGAGGATCTCTTCATCTGAAGAAGATGCCTACAGAAGCTCAAGAGTTGATTGAAATGGTTGCAAATAACCAATTCATGTACACTTCTGAAAGGAATCCTGTGAACAATGGGACTAGTCAGAAGAAAGGAGTTCTTGAGATTGACACTCTGAATGCCATATTGGCTCAGAACAAAATATTGACTCAACAGGTCAATATGATTTCTCAAAGTCTGTCTGGAATGCAAAATGCACCAAGCAGTACTAAGGAAGCTTCATCTGAAGAAGAAGCTTATGATCCTGAGAACCCTTCAATGGAAGAGGTGAATTACATGGGAGAACCCTATGGAAACACCTATAATCCTTCATGGAGAAATCATCCAAATCTCTCATGAAAGGATCAACAGAGACCTCAACAAGGTTTCAACAACAATAATGGTGGAAGAAACAGGTTTAGCAATAGCAAGCCTTTTCCATCATCTTCTCAGCAACAGACAGAGAGTTCTAAGCAGAATACCTCTGACTTAGCAACCATGGTCTCTGATCTAATCAAAACCACTCAAAGTTTCATGACTGAAACAAGGTCCTTCATTAGAAATTTGGAGGCACAAGTGGGTCAGCTGAGCAAGAAAATTACTGAACTCCCTCCTAGTACTCTTCCAAGCAATACAGAAGAAAATCCAAAAGGAGAGTGCAAAGCCATCAACATGGCCGAATTTGGAGAGGAGGAAGAGGCAGTGAACGCCACTGAGGAAGACCTCAATGGACGTCCACTGGCCTCCAATGAGTCCCCCAATGAGGAACCATGGGAATCTGAGGCTCAAAATGAGACCATAGAGGTTCCATTGGACTTACTTCTGCCATTCATGAGCTCTGATGAGTATTCTTCCTCTGAAGAGGATGAGTATGTCACTGAAGAGCAAGTTGCTAAATACCTTGGAGCAATCATGAAGCTAAATGACAAGTTATTTGGAAATGAGACTTGGGAAGATGAACCCCCTTTGCTCACCAAGGAACTGGATGACTTGTCTAGCCAGAAACTGCCTCAAAAGAGACAGGATCCTGGGAAGTTTTCAATACCTTGTACCATAGGCACCATGACATTAAAGAAGGCCTTGTGTGACTTAGGGTCAAGTGTAAACCTCATGCCTCTCTCTGTAATGGAGAAGTTAGGGATCTTTGAGGTGCAAGCTGCAAAAATCTCACTAGAGATGGCAGACAATTCAAGAAAACAAGCCTATGGACTTGTAGAGGATGTTCTGGTAAAAGTTGAAGACCATTACATCCCTGCTGATTTCATAGTCCTAGAGACTGGAAAGTGCATGGATGAATCCATCATCCTTGGCAGACCCTTCCTAGCCACAGCAAGGGCTGTGATTGATGTTGATAGAGGAGAATTGATCATTCAAGTGAATGAAGAATCCTTTGTGTTTAAGGCTCAAGGATATCCCTCTGTCATCATGGAGAGGAAGCATGAAGAGCTTCTCTCAAAACAGAGCCACACAGAGCCCCCACAGTCAAACTCTAAGTTTGGTGTTGGGAGGCCACAACCAACTTCTAAGTTTGGTGTTGAACCCCCACATTCAAACTCTAAGTTTGGTGTTGGGAGGTTCCAACATTGCTTTGAGTATTTCTGAGGCTCCATGAGAGCCCTCTGTCAAGCTACTGACATTAAAGAAGCGCTTGTTGGGAGGCAACCCAATGTTATATTTTATCTATTTTCCTTTGTTATTTTATGTTCTTTTGTAGGTTGATGATCATGAGAAGTCACAAAATCAATTGAAAAAGCAAAAACAGAATGAAAAATAGAAAGAAAAATAGCACACCCTGGAGGAGAGCGTGCTGGCGTTTAAACGCCAGTAAGGCTAGCTGTTGGGCATTTAACGCCCAGTCTGGCACCATTCTGGGCGTTTAACGCCAGAAAGGGGCACCAGACTGGCGTTAAACGCCAGAAAAGGGCAAGCATTCGGCGTTAAACGCCAGAAATGGGCACCAGCCCGGCGTTTAACGCCAGAATTGGCTCAAAACACATTTTTGCTTGCCACTTGGTGCAGGGATGACTTTTCCTTGACACCTCAGGATCTGTGGACCCCACAGGATCCTCACCTACCCCACCACTCTCTCTCTTCTTCACCCATTCACCAATCACCTCAACACCTCTTCCCCAAAAACCCTTCACCTATCAAATCCCATCTTTCTCTTCACCACTCACATCCATCCTTCATAAAACCCCACCTACCTCACCCTTCAAATTCAAACCACTTTCCCTCCCAAACCCACCCATACATGACCGAACCATGAGCCCCCCCCACTCTTATATAAACCCATCTTCACTCCTTCATTTTCACACAACCAAACCACCACTTCTCCCCCTTTTTGGCCGAACACAAAGCCATTCCCTTCTTCCTCATTTCTTCTTCTTCTCCTCTCTTCTTTCTTCTTTTGCTCGAGGACGAGCAAACCTTTTAAGTTTGGTGTGGTAAAAGCATTGCTTTTTGTTTTTCCATAACCATTTATGGCATCCAAGGCCGGAGAAACCTCTAAAAAGAGGAAAGGGAAGGCAAAAGCTTCCACCTCCGAGTCATGGGAGATGGAAAGATTCATCTCAAGAGTGCATCAAGACCACTTCTATGAAGTTGTGGCCTTGAAGAAGGTGATCCCCGAGGTCCCTTTTTCACTCAAAAAGAGTGAATATCCGGAGATCCGACATGAGATCCGAAGAAGAGGTTGGGAAGTTCTTACCAACTCCATTCAACAAGTCGGAATCTTAATGGTTCAAGAGTTCTATGCCAATGCATGGATCACCAAGAACCATGACCAAAGTGTGAACCCGGATCCAAAGAATTGGCTTACTATGGTTCGGGGGAAATACTTGGATTTTAGTCTGGAAAATGTAAGGTTGGCATTCAACTTGCCCATGATGCAAGGAGATGAACATCCTTACACTAGAAGGGTCAACTTTGATCAAAGGTTGGACCAAGTCCTCACAGTCATATGTGAAGAGGGCGCCCAGTGGAAGAGAGATTCAAGAGGGAAGCCGGTTCAACTGAGAAGGCATGACCTCAAACCCGTGGCTAGAGGATGGTTGGAGTTTATCCAACGCTCAATCATTCCCACTAGCAACCGGTCCGAAGTTACTATAGACCGAGCTATCATGATCCATAGCATCATGATTGGAGAAGAAATAGAAGTTCATGAGGTGATATCCCAAGAACTTTATAAGGTGGCGGACAAGTCCTCTACCTTGGCAAGGTTAGCCTTTCCTCATCTCATTTGTCACCTCTGTTATTCAGTTGGAGTTGACATAGAGGGAGACATCCCTATTGATGAGGACAAGCCCATCACTAAGAAGAGGATGGAGCAAACAAGAGACCCCTCTCATCATCAAATCCCTGAGATGCCTCAAGGGATGCACTTTCCTCCACAAAACTATTGGGAGCAACTAAACACCTCCCTAGGAGAATTGAGTTCCAACCTGGGACAACTAAGGGTGGAGCACCAAGAACACTCTGTTCTCCTCCATGAAATTAGAGAAGATCAAAGAATCATGAGAGAGGAGCAACAAAGACAAGGAAGCGATATTGAGGAGCTCAAGCACTCCATAGGATCTTCAAGAGGAAGAACAAGCCGCCATCACTAAGGTGGACCCGTTCTTTAATTTCCTTGTTCTTTATTTTTCTGTTTTTCGAAAATTATGCTTATGTTTATTTATGTTTGTGTCTTGTGGTCATTAGTGTCTTAGTGTCTATGCCTTAAAGTTATGAATGTCCTATGAATCCATCACCTCTCTTAAATAAAAAATGTTCTTAATTGAAAAAGAGAAGAATTGCATGAATTTTGAATTTTATAACAGTTTAATTATCTTGATGTGGTGGCAATACTTTTGTTTTCTGAATGTATGCTTAAACAGTGTATATGTCTTTTGAATTTGTGGTTCATGAATGTTGGCTCTTGAAAGAATAATGAAAAAGGAGACATGTTACTGAGGATCTGAAAAATCATAAAAATGATTCTTGAAGCAAGAAAAAAGCAGTGAATACAAGAAAAAAAAAGAGAAAAAGAAAAAGAAAGAGAAAAGAAAGAGAAAAAGAAAGAAAAAGAAAGAAAAAGAAAGAAATAAAGTTGTGATCCAAGGCAAAAAGAGTGTGCTTAAGAACCCTGGACACCTCTAGTTGGGGACTCTAGCAAAGCTGAGTCACAATCTGAAAGGGTTCACCCAATTATGTGTCTGTGGCATGTATGTATCCGGTGGTAATACTGGAAGACAGAGTGCTTTGGGCCACGGCCAAGACTCAATAAGTAGCTGTGTTCAAGAATCATCATACTTAACTAGGAGAATCAATGACACTATCTGGATTCTGAGTTCCTAAAGAAGCCAATCATTCTGAATTTCAAAGGATAGAGTGAGATGCCAAAACTGTTCAGAGGCAAAAAGCTAAAAGCCCCGCTCATCTAATTAATACTGATCTTCATAGATGTTTTTGGAATTCATTGCATATTCTCTTCTTTTTATCTTGTTTGATTTTCAGTTGCTTGAGGACAAGCAACAATTTAAGTTTGGTGTTGTGATGAGCGGATAATTTGTACGCTTTTTGGCATTATTTTTAGTATGTTTTTAGTATGATCTAGTTAGTTTTTAGTATATTTTTATTAGTTTTTAGTTAAAATTCACTTTTTTGTACTTTACTATGAGTTTGTGTGTTATTCTGTGATTTCAGGTATTTTCTGGCTGAAATTGAGGGACCTGAGCAAAAATCTGATTCAGAGACTAAAAAAGACTGCAGATGCTGTTGGATTCTAACCTCCCTACACTCGAAGCGGATTTTCTGGAGCTTCAGAAGCCCAATTGGCGCGCTCTCAACGGCGTTGGAAAGTAGACATCCTGGGCTTTCCAGAAATATATGATAGTCCCTACTTTACCCAAGATTTGATGGCCCAAACCAGCGTTCAAAGTCACCCTCAGAATTTCCAGCGTTAAACGCCGGAACTGGCACAAGAATGGGAGTTAAACGCCCAAACGGGCATAAAAGCTGGCGTTTAACTCCAAGAAGAGTCTCTACACGAAAATGCTTCAATGCTCAGCCCAAGCACACACCAAGTGGGCCCGGAAGTGGATTTTTATGTCATTTACTCATCTCTGTACACCCTAGGCTACTAGTTCTCTATATATAGGACCTTTTACTATTGTATTTAGAGCTTTGGATCATGTTTTTATGATTGAACCCTCTTTGGGAGGCTGGCCATTCGGCCATGCCTAGACCTTGTTCTTATGTATTTTCAACGGTAGAGTTTCTACACACCATAGATTAAGGTGTGGAGCTCTCCTGTACCTCGAGTATTAATGCAATTACTATTATTCTTCTATTCAATTCCGCTTGTTCTTGTTCCAAGATATCACTTGTTCTTCAACTTGATGAATGTGATGATCCGTGACACTCATCATCATTCTCACCTATGAACGTGTGCCTGACAACCACCTCCGTTCTACCTTAGATTGGGTGAATATCTCTTGGATTCCTGATACACGATGCATGGTTGATCGCCTGACAACTGAGTGCTCGCCTGACAACCGAGCCAGCCATTCCGTGAGATCAGAGTCTTCGTGGTATAGGCTAGAACTGATGGTGGCATTCAAGAGAATCCGGAAGGTCTAACCCTGTCTGTGGTATTCTGAGTAGGATTCAATGATTGAATGACTGTGACGAGCTTCAAACTCCTGAAGATGGGGCGTTAGTGACAGACGCAAAAGAATCACTGGATTCTATTCCGGCCTGATTGAGAACCGACAGATGGATAGCCGTGCCGTGACAGGGTGCGTTGAACATTTCCACTGAGAGGATGGGAGGTAGCCACTGACAACGGTGAAACCCTTGCATAAGCTTGCCATGGAAAGGAGTAAGAAGGATTGGATGAAGACAGTAGGAAAGCAGAGAGACGGAAGGGACAAGCATCTTCATACGCTTATCTGAAATTCCTACCAATGAATTACATAAGTATCTCTATCTTTATCTTTATGTTTTCGTATATCATCATTCATATCCATTTGAGGCTGCCTGACTAAGATTTACAAGGTGACCATAGCTTGCTTCATACCAACAATCTCTGTGGGATCGACCCTTACTCGCGTAAGGTTTATTACTTGGACGACCCAGTACACTTGCTGGTTAGTTGTGCGAAGTTGTGTTTATGCCATGGTATTGAACACCAAGTTTTTGGATTCATCACCGGGGATTATTTGTGTTGTGAAAAGTATTGATCACAATTTCGCATACCAGAAGCCAATCATTCTGAATTTCAAAGGATAGAGTGAGATGCCAAAACTGTTCAGAGGCAAAAAGCTAAAGGCCCCGCTCATCTAATTAATACTGATCTTCATAGATGTTTTTGGAATTCATTGCATATTCTCTTCTTTTTATCTTGTTTGATTTTCAGTTGCTTGAGGACAAGCAACAATTTAAGTTTGGTGTTGTGATGAGCGGATAATTTGTACGCTTTTTGGCATTGTTTTTAGTATGTTTTTAGTATGATCTAGTTAGTTTTTAGTATATTTTTATTAGTTTTTAGTTAAAATTCACTTTTCTGGACTTTACTATGAGTTTGTGTGTTTTTCTGTGATTTCAGGTATTTTCTGGCTGAAATTGAGGGACCTGAGCAAAAATCTGATTCAGAGACTAAAAAAGACTGTAGATGCTGTTGGATTCTGACCTCCCTGCACTCGAAGCGGATTTTCTGGAGCTACAGAAGCCCAATTGGCGCGCTCTTAACGGCGTTGTAAAGTAGACATCCTGGGCTTTCCAGCAATATATGACAGTCCATACTTTGCCCAAGATTTGATGGCCCAAACCGGCGTTCAAAGTCACCCTCAGAATTCCCAGCGTTAAACGCCGGAACTGGCACAAGAATGGGAGTTAAACGCCCAAACTGGCATAAAAGCTGGCGTTTAACTCCAAGAAGAGTCTCTACACGAAAATGCTTCAATGCTCAGCCCAAGCACACACCAAGTGGACCCGGAAGTGGATTTTTATGTCATTTACTCATCTTTGTACACCCTAGGCTACTAGTTCTCTATATATAGGACCTTTTACTATTGTATTTGGAGCTTTTGATCATGTTTTTATGATTGAACCCTCTTTGAGAGGCTGGCCCAGAATGTTTCAGTCTATGCTCCTATCTACTTTCTGTATATACCAAGAAAGATGTACGGTCTAATGAGGCTACTACGAAATATTTACTCATGGGTGGGGCAAGCTCTTCTATTCTGGTTCATGGTTTCTCTTGGCTCTATGGTTCATCCGGGGGAGAGATCGAGCTTCAAGAAATAGTGAATGGTCTTATCAATACACAAATGTATAACTCCCCAGGAATCTCAATTGCGCTTATATTCATCACTGTAGGAATTGGGTTCAAGCTTTCCCCAGCCCCTTCTCATCAATGGACTCCTGACGTATACGAAGGAGTGCGGTTCGTTCGATAAATTCCTACCTCTCTATCTATTTCTGAGATGTTTGGATTTTTCAAAACTCCATGGACATGCAGAAATCGGCCATGCCTAGACCTTGTTCTTATGTATTTTCAACGGTGGAGTTTCTACACACCATAGATTAAGGTGTGGAGCTCTGCTGTACCTCGAGTATTAATGCAATTACTATTGTTCTTCTATTCAATTCCGCTTGTTCTTGTTCCAAGATATCACTTGTTCTTCAACTTGATGAATGTGATGATCCGTGACACTCATCATCATTCTCACCTATGAACGTGTGCCTGACAACCACCTCCGTTCTACCTTAGATTGGGTGAATATCTCTTGGATTCCTGATACACGATGCATGGTTGATCGCCTGACAACCGAGTGCTCGCCTGACAACCGAGCCAGCCATTCCGTGAGATCAGAGTCTTCGTGGTATAGGCTAGAACTGATGGCGGCATTCAAGAGAATCCGGAAGGTCTAACCTTGTCTGTGGTATTCTGAGTAGGATTCAATGATTGAATGACTGTGACGAGCTTCAAACTCCTGAAGGTGGGGCGTTGGTGACAGACGCAAAAGAATCACTGGATTCTATTCCGGCCTGATTGAGAACCAACAGATGGATAGCCGTGCCGTGACAGGGTGCGTTGAACATTTCCACTGAGAGGATGGGAGGTAGCCACTGACAACGGTGAAACCCTTGCATAAGCTTGCCATGGAAAGGAGTAAGAAGGATTGGATGAAGACAGTAGGAAAGCAGAGAGACGGAAGGGACAAACATCTTCATACGCTTATCTGAAATTCCTACCAATGTAATTTTGTATTAGAACAATTGGAGGAAGTCGTAATTATCAAAGAGAAAGAAGTAGTTTAAGACTTAGGAGATGTTGAGAGTCCATGGGAACCTCAAGTTATAGAGCCTCCTTCCAAGAAGTTTGAATTTGATGTTGAGGAGGATATACAACCTCCAAAGCATATCATGGTTGAAGATTTTGAGGAGGTTGATCAAGAGATGGATTCAATAACCCACAAACTGAGGATCGTGTTTGTTGTGTATTAATCTCGGGGAAACCCATGAATTGAGGATCTCTATTTTGTTGTGTATTGATCTCAGGGATAACCCACAAACTGAGGATCATGTTTGTTGTATATTAATCTTGGGAAAACCCACGAATTGAAGATCTCTATTTTGTTGTGTGTTGATCTCGGAAAAACCCATGAACTGAGGATCCCTGTGTTGATCTCGGGGACGCACACAAACTGCGGATCACTGTTTTTCTTTGTGCGTATATTTTGGGTTCGAGCTTTGCACCGACTACTAGTAGTTACGAAGGAGTGGTATTCTTAACCACCTACACGTATGCATGAAGGACATAATAGGAAGCCATATCTAGGACTAGTTCCTAGATAATGTCGGGTTTCAGGGTGTAAACCAACACGTGAGCTCATGACCTGCTTAGGACAGACATGCATCATAATGTTTGCGCATTTGTATTTGGTTATGTTTGCTTGTGTTACTCCTTTGTGGTTGTGCTGTTTGTCTTCTTGTGACTTGTTTGTGTGTTGGTTTGGATTTCTTACCGGTGCTATTAGTTCATCACGGATGTATTGAGGTGAAATGTTGTGGTTGAGAAATGATTATGTGGTTGAGAGATGGTTAATATGACTAATTTTGTGATTGAAATTTATTTTGAGTTTAGAAAGTTAAAGAAAAGTAATTAATCATCTAAAGTAAAACTAACAGTATTTTCAAGAATTTGATAAAAATAGTTTTATTGAGTAAAGTTAGTTATTGGCATTTTATTTCATTACTTTTACGACATTCTCATTCCTTACTGAGAAGGTGTGGTTTGTTCTCACTCCAAAATTTTCCACTCATTCAGTGATACAGATTCGAAGACTCAGTTTGAAGCCACGGGCGGTTATTAGACTTATTTATGAGTTAATTTTATGAGTTAAGTTGTTTTCATAGAGTTCTCTCGCCTTTGTTGATTAAGATTTTATTTTATACAGAGGGATAGGAGCTGCATCTGAGTTTCATTTAAATTCTTTTGTATAATATCTATTATTATTAATAATTATGTGATTATTATTACTTAGTGATCCTTGATATATGATTTTAATTAATAAAAAAATAAGTTTTTGGCTTTTTCTTAAAAATTAAAATGCGATATCGAACTAAAGGCTCAATATTAAATAGTTAATAAGGAAAGCAGGTTAGTAACGCCTTACTTTTAGTATGATCATGATGTATTGGAAGTTAAATCGTTACAAAACTTGTCTAAACATAAATAATGAATGCAAAATTAATATAATTTATTCATTAAAAAATACATAAGAAATATAATTTAAAAAAGATATGATTTGATCATGTGATAACCATTTTAAAATTATTTTACATAAATTGTACGAGAGAGATTAGTGCTAACAAAATATTTTTAAATTAATAAATTATAATGTGATTATGATTTATTATAAGGATAATTTTAAAAAATAAAATGCAAAAACATGTTAAATGAATAAAGGGTAAAATATATTTTTTGTTCTTAAAGTTGATCAAAAATTTAAAAAATATTCCTAAATTTTATTTTGTTTTAATTTTGTCCTAAAAATTTTGATTTGTATCAAATATACCTTCGATGGCTAAATTTTCAAAAAAATTAAGACCAATCTAACAATAATACATGAAAATTATGCTTAGTTTGCTTATGTTGAGATTTGCTTTTATGAAATTGTTGTTGAATTAGTCTTAATTTTTTTAAAAAATTAGTCGTCAAGAATATATTTAATGCAAATCGAAAACTTTTGGAACAAAATTAAAACAATTTGGCCATGTAGCATCGCTAAAACAAAATTAACATCACACTGAAAATCTAAAATAATAGAAATTGTTTCACATGTTTCACAAAACTTTTAATCTTAAATTATAATGATAGATATTTACAGGCAGAAGTAGTTCTTGATTAATTGTAATTTGTAAATAATCCAAAGGTCTTAACCCTAAAAGAATATAATCAGTTCTAGTAATGATTGTACGATTGTGTTTGTAAGCTACTCGAAGAAAAAATGACGTATGGATGGCAATAAGTTGTCAAAAACATAGGATGACAAATCCAATGATGTTTCTGATATTGACAAGAGAGTATCTCCTTTCTACATGCTTTGTTGGCAACGAACTCTTCACAAAATGCCCATTTTTAAACCCAGCAAATTAAAACCTCTAACAACTCTCAGAGGATTAAGGAGACACAAAGACGCATTGATATGGCAGATGAAGATCACACCCCAACTGAAGCAAAAGTTTACTATTCCAAATCAATATGGTGGTCAAAAACTCCCAAGAGAAGTGACAGTAACAATAATGGAGTTAATGGCTTCTGTTTTGGTGATGTTAAAGATTACTATGGCTATAACTCCCAAGAAATAGTGACTCCTGAAATATCTGAGTCATTTGAAGGGATCAGAGTTTTGAACAACAATGGTAGATATGGAGCTAACAATAATGAAATCTTCATGGCAGCCGCGGCCTGTGGTGACGAAGAGAATGGCGAGTACGACCGTTATTCGATGGTATCGTTGTCGGCAGAAATTGTGGAGATAGTTGAAGATGGTAAGAGCATAACAAACAACAAGAATAGAGGAGATGATGATCTTCATGTTGCTGTTGGCAAAGATGACTTGGATTTGGTGCAGTGGGTTCTTGATCATGTTGTTTCTCCTGGTGCTCGGATTTTTCTTGTCCATGTATCGCCACCAATCACAATGATTCCCACGCCTGGTAATAAGTTTTCTATTGTTAATTTTTTCTTCAAGAAATTTTTATGTCAGAAAATAATAAAAGTAAAAGAAAATCAAACACGTTATCATTAGAGATACATTTATTAATATACTTTTTTTTTATCGATTTAAATTTAAAAAAAATAGTATCATAATATAACATGATATTAAAAATTTTTTGTGTGAGACACGTATTAGAAATATTTAAGTTTTAGAAAAAATAGTATTATGATAAACTTTAGTGAAAAATTAATTGATCACAAAACAGAACTTTTGTTGAAAACTTTTCTTTGTGCTTTATATCTTTGACTTGGCATTTTTTCCCTATAAAAAAAAGTATACCTCTCAATAGCTGAATTTCCAATTAAAAAAATGGCATATGTGATAGTTGGAAAGTTTGATAGAAGCCAATTGACCCCACAACAAGTGAGATTTTACGTGAATCAAGTGAACAACAAGAGGAAGGAACTTTTGCAGAAGTATGTCCAGCTCATCAATGAAGCCAAGGTACAGATTTAATTTGCATGTATTTAGACCAACCATATTTAATAAAGAGAAAATTTTACTTTCCTCCTTCTTTTCTTGTGAGATATTAAAATAATATTTTTTTTCTTTATTTATAAAATGTATATTTTCTTTTTATAATTTTTAAAAATTTTTTTTAATTTATTTTAAATGTTGTATTAACTAATATTAATTTTATCTATTTTTTTATAAAAAGTATTTTTTACAAAAATATTCTTTAACAAAAATTTTATTTTTTATCATTAAATTTTGCTTATCAAAATACCATTTAATAAATTATTTTTTATTTATTAAATTATATTTTTATCAAAATATTTTTTAAAAAATTTAATAACTAATTTATTTTTTTCTAAGATACCCTTTACTAATTTTTTAATTATTAAATTATGACCAAAATTTGTTAACAACTTTTTTATATTTTACTATTAATTTTTTGATATCAATCTATATTATTTTAACATTAAATAAAAAAATCTTACCATTGTTAATATGTATAACAATTAATACATATTGATATTGAAAAATAATTTTACTTAGATTTTTTTAATATTAAAATAATATATATTGATATTAAAAAATTAATAGTAAAATATAAAAAATTGTTAACAAAAATTTTGGTAAAATTATAATTAATAATTAAAAAATTATTGAAGGGTATTCTAAAAAAAATAATTTAATTATTAAATTTTTTTAAAAATATTTTGGTAAAAATACAATTTAATCAATAAAAAATAATTTATTAAAGAATATTTTGGTAAGTAAAATTAATGACAAAAAAAATAAAATTTTTGTTAAAGAGTATTTTTGTAAAAAAATAATTTATTTTTTCTTAAAAAAATGGATAAAGTTAAAATTAGTTAATACAAAAAAATTAAAATGGATTAAAAAGGAGGTTTTTAAAAGTTATAAGGGAGGGAAATGTACATTTTATAAATAAAAGACAGAGAAGTGTCATTTTAACATCTCGTAAGAGAAGGAAGTGAAATGTTCTCTAAAAAAATAATATGTCATGTTGTGAATGTTGTTGAATCATGTATTAAATCTATTATATATCTATTATTTTACAATCAAAATGTGCTATATATCACTTTCTCATTGCAATTGGAATAAAATCTTTCCCTTCAAAATTAAGGAATTTTCCTCTCTCCCTTACTAATTTTACAACCAAAATGTGCCACATGCATGTCACTCTCTTATTATAATTGAAATTAAATCTTTTCCTCCAAATTAAAATTAAAGAATTCTTCCCTTATCCTTACTAATTTTACAACAAAAATGTGTCACATGTCACTTCCTCATTACAATTGAAATCAAATCTTTTCCTCCAAAATTAAAGAGTTCTCCTCTCCTTTCTCTTCTTTTCTCTATTTCTCTCATTCTTTCAACCACTCTATCTATTTTATATATCATTATCAATATCAATAACTAATTACTAATTTGACAATCAAAATGTGCAACATGACATTATTTAATTGTATTAAAATTAAAATTAAAATATTAAAATTGAAATTAAAATATACCTATATTATGTATCATATATTACTATCTAATTTAATAATCAAATGTATCACATACACTCTCTTATTAAAATTGAAAGAAAATTTTTTTCCAAAATTAATAAACTCCCTTCCTAATTTCTCTCATCTATCTTTCTCCATTTTTCTATTTCTCTCTACTATTTTTACTCTATATATAATTTATATTTTATATTAGTAATTTGACAAATCAAAATATGTCATCTAATATTTTTTTATAATTAAAATAAATTTTTTCTTTCAAAATTAACAAATTTCCACTCTCATTCTCATTCTTCATCTTTATCTTTCTCTCTCTTTTTCTCTCATTCTCTATTTTTTTATCTTCTCTTCTACAGAAAATAAAATTAACAAAATAATATAATTTAAATAAAAAATATTATTATTATTGTTATTATATACATAATTTTTTAGTTTTTTTATTAAGTTTTAAAATTTTACCACTTATTTTTCTAACTTATATTTTTATGTCTCTTCTTTCAAATATTTATTACATATAATTTGGAGAGAATACTAATGTTATAATTAAAAGTTAGAATCAAGATTTAATTGTTTTAAAAAATTTAATTTTGAGTTAATTTTATAACTATCAGTATAATTTTTTTTATACTAATATCTAATTATATTTTTATATACATAGAGAGAACAAATATTATTTTTACCTACATATATCTTGGTCTTTTTAGTCAAAGACTTTTGTCAACTTACGATTTTTTTTTTTATAAAAATTGTTTAATTTTATAAATCTTTTGTGTTATGCATAATTTATATTGTCAGAATAAAGTGGACCGTAATTTTAAAAAATTTATATTTCCATAATATTGTTACAGTAAAAATACTAGTGTATTATAATAACTTGCAAGTATACATGTTCAAATTATCTTATGAAAAGAAATATTAAGCCAAAGTTGGAAACCAGGTTAATAGTCGTCCCCTTACCAATTTGTGCTCTTGTAACGTTGTTCTTGCTTACTCTCACAGATAACTGCTGAAACGTTGCTTCTTGAGAGCAATGACACAGGAAAAGCCATTTTAGATCTCATCTCTATACTTAACATATCCAACATTATCATAGGAATGAAAAAGCTACCCTACACAAGGTATCATACCCAGTTCTTCTTGTTAGATTTTATATAAAGAAAAAGAGAAGGTAGAGAAATTGATGTGTATTATTACTTTATTAGCTATGCATGTGATAAATTGTCAAATACAAGTATTTAAAGCATTTATAAGATATAGTAGTTTGAATTTATTTGAAATTCAATTTAAGTTTGTAACAAATAAAATTTGAATCGGTAACAAATAAAATTTATTAGTATACGAGAGGTAATGGCTTTAGCACATGGAATTCGGGGAGTTCCTGTTGGCAATGATAAGTTAGAACGAACAAAATGATATTCAATAGCAAGGTGTTTGTCCGAGTGCGAAAGATGGAATGGCACAAAGATAGGTAGCAATGGTAAATTGGTAAGTAACTTGAGTTCCTTAAATAATTCACACAACCATAGGAGTTCTGCGGTGGAACCAATATATAGTGCCGCTTTAGTTGATGATTTAGCACCGGTTGACTGCTTCTTTGAGGATCAAGATATAATATGAGAAGCTTGTTTAAGACCATACAAGAATTTGTTTTGCCCGCATATATATTCCAGAAATCGAGAGTTACAAATCCCTGGATTTGAGACATATAGATATATCTTCATAGATGGCAGAAGGTGTAAAATTTTACTCTTAAAATGGAGTTATTCTGCTTGACTTTAACAAAGAAAGTCAACTTCATGGTTATATTTAGCGAGTATTGTTGGAAAAAAATATAAAAATATATTGTACCACAGGAATAAGATAGAAAATATGAGTCTGGTTTTACTTTTATCAAATTACCATCCAATTCTTTTGTAGACTAGAAATTAAATGAATTTTATACTAAAACAGAAATATTATTGTCAAACAAATCAATATGAAATATTAAGACAATGTATGCATGGTATTATAAGAACCTGTTCTAGACTAAAGTCTTAGGATTACTTATATAATTATACCTATTCAATGTTCATCGGTGCTAACAACTTTCTTAATAATGTTATAGGAAAAGGCGCAGCAACAAATTGAGTAGAGGAGAATTTGTAAAGAAAAATGCACCAGTATCCTGTGAAGTTACCTTGGTTTGTCATGGTGAGGAGTTTGTAGCTACCCCATACATGGATCGATTTGCATCCAAAGGCCAAGTTCCAGTGCCAATGGCAGTATCACAAAGTAAAGGTCACTCAAGAAACTACTACTTTCCCTGCGCATCCCTTTTTTCAGGTAAAAGTATTATTTTTACACTGAAATCAACCACCAAAATTAATAATTATATAGTATCGTTTACCTTGTTTTTAATGTGTATTTTATATTCAGACATATATTTTATACTAGTTGGTGACTAATTTTAATATATACCTAACATAATTATTTTTCAAGCAAGTGCACTTAACTACTACTTACTTTCTATCTATATTTATGATAAAAAATATCACTTTTTTTGTAATTTATTATTCAAATGTTACTCTTTTATCACGTTGACAATTGATTTACTATTTCATTTTCAAGTATAATTGTTTATATAATAATATATATAGGAAGGATGCCATCTAAAAAGTTAATTTAAAAATGACATTAACTTAAAAAAAAATTGACATATTACTAAAAAAATATTCTCTTATAATAAAGATGAATGTTTATTAGACAAATCCATGAATGAAACTCTGCTCTATAGCTATTAATATCGAATACTGATCAGATAAAAGATAGATGGTGATATTTTATATAATATATCTAGTGTAGTATATATAATAGGAATTAAGAGGAGTTTTGTCTATATTTTTTTCCCTAAAATATTATATACACTCAAAAAGAATAAATTGTTATTTATAATATTTAAACTCAAAATTTTTAATTAGAGTATAAGATATTTTTATGTTATATAATTATCCTTATTTAATGAATGAAAAATAAATTAATTAGATATGTTATTGCCTATTGAAACAGTGATAAACCATAATAGTGATAAAGCTATGAGTTTATGAGTCAATTCAAATATTATTGTTTCTCCATTATAATGTGTAAATATATGAGTCAAGTCAATGATGCCTAGATTGTGTTAATTCAAAATGATGAAATAAAGTATTTATTTATTAGTATGAGTTCTATTAGGATAAAGTATATTTTTTGTTTTTAAAGTTTGGTAAAAATTTTAAAAATATTCGTAAATTTTATTTTGTTTCAATTTGATCTTAGAAGTGTTCGATTTGTATCAAATATATCTTTGGTAGTTAATTTTTAAAATTTTTTAAAATTAATTTAACAATAATTTCATATAAACAACTTTTAACACAAGCAAATCAAGTATAATTTTTATGCATTTTTGTTATATTATTGGTCTTAAATATTTTGAAATTTAGCTGTCGAAAATATAATTGATTCAAATCGAAAATTTTTGGGATGAAATTAAAACAAAATAAAACTTAAAGAATATTTTTAAAACATTTGATAAACTTTAAAAATAAAAAAATATACTTTATCCTTTTTATTTTTATACTAGGAAAATATACTCTTAGAATATATATATATAGTATAAAGAAAATGTAATAAAATTATCTTTTATCTTTCTCAAGGATTTTTGGTTAATTTTATTATCTGAGTCATTCTATCACTTACTTTGTCTCCCTTGATTACAGGGTGCATGAAACTAGTGGACAAATAGTACATTTCTCATACTATTTACCAAAAGCGAAACCTGTCCTTGAAGGGGCAATTGATTAAGTACTTCAGATTCACAATGTACCATTCTTCTGATTTTGAAATCAGGTCGTTACATGCTTTGGTCATGAGGAATTACAAAGAACTTTCAGATGATTTAGATATACAGTGTTTTTGGGGGTATTAGTATGTAGAAGACGCATGTCCATCTTATGTTTAATTTGCATGAGTAATTAACTATTCTATACCTGTGAAAATTGTGAATATATATATATAAACAATGATTAGTTGAATTTTTTTGGAATTTGTCTTCAGTTACATGGCTGATGGCTTTAATTATATGGTTAGATGTATTTTTATTTTAATTTATTTGATTATTTTATTAATTTTTTGACAGAGATTATTTTATAAAAATTAATATCAATAAATGATTACGATTGTGATGGACCTAATATACTCTCTCTCTCTCAAAATTTCTCCATAAAATATTTAGAGAGAAGTTTGAAAAAAGGTTTATAATTAATTATAGGACCAAAGAAAGATTAAGAATGTTAAGTAGAAATATTAATACAAGAAAAGAAAAATGAGATTTATAAAGTAGATTATTAAACTCTAAAAGATTAAGAAAAAGGAAATTTGTAAGTTAAAGATCACTTACAAAAACCATTGATTGTTGTTTGGGTCTTTGGACTGAGATATTAACTGCGGAAGTCCATGAGCTGAGATAATAACTGCAAGAGCTTTTGGGCTGAGATAATGATTGCGAGAGCCTTTGGACATAAAAGATAGTTGTTGAAAGAGTCTTTGGGCTGGGCCGACTCGAGCCACTGTATAGTGGGACGCCCATTAATTGAGAACTACTTTCCAGACATTTTTCTTACCTGCTTAAGAGAGCAGAGCTGCCATTGAGGATAGATGACCTGCTATAGAAAGTAGAGCTGCCATTGAGGGCAGATGAGATGTTGTAATGTGCATGGCTACGAAAAATCCATATCCGGAATTTATATCGGATAATGTTGGGAGCGGGTAAACAACTGACACATGAGCTCATGACCTGCAATAGGGCTAAACATGCATTATACATGTTTGCCACATATTCGGAGCCAAGTTCATGTATGTGTGTGCTTTCTTTACTGTATTCTGTTTTTTATATTCTCTGGTTGTTGCTATTTTTCCGTATTTTTTGTCAATATGCTATTTCCTATATGTTATGTTTAAGCACTATTATTTGGTAATAATTAAAGAATTAATGAACTTAACTAACAACCTTGATAATACTAAGAACTCCCAAATTCTTATCCATTTTCTCCCTTTTAGATGGAGCACAAGCGACCCAGTAAGGATGTAGGATCGTGCGGAGGAGTGATGGATGATATCTTGCATTTTGATGACGTCAACTTGGCTCAAGTTTTTGAATACCTAGAGTGTTATTCCATAGCTTTTGTAGTTTAGAGGGATTAGGGGATGTCATATATATATATATATATATATATATATTACTCCTAGTAATGTTAATCAACATGCGATGTATATATGTGAAACTTCTGGTACTGTTTTATCTATTAGGGTTAAGTACTATTTTCGTCCCTAAGGTCTCGGGTGAAAATTAAATTCATCCTCGACATTTTTTTGTTATTAAAATCATCCCCAACTGTTCATACCTTGGGACGAGCTAGACGGTTCGGGATTGGACGAAGACAAGAAACGACCGATCTCTTATAAAGTTGGTCGTCACCGACCTCTTCCTAAAGAGCTAAGCCAAAATCACCATAGAGGCCCAAGCAGGCTCAAACAGAAGGACGCAGCCCACTCTAAAGGCGGCTGACCTAAAAGATAGGTGACCTCGTCCAAAGATAAGATAAGATAACTAACTTATCTCAAAGAAGGTCACTCCACACTACTATACATATACTGGAGCACCCAGGTATAACTCATACTCTGATTCTACATAAAAAACTGCCTAAAGCACGTGCTAACTTAAGCATCAGAGTCTCTTGCAGGTACCACCACCCTCCGGTGATCAAAGATCAGCAGCACCACCAGATCCAGCAAGTCGGACACATCCATTCCGACCCCATCAGAAGGTCTCATCCGAGATCGACCTCCAGTTTCAGGTAACCCTCAGAACATTGGCGTCGTTGCTGGAAAATCTGGAAGTCATCCCATCACCATGGCAAACAACCCTGACAATGATCACAACTCTGGTTTGGAGGACAGAACGCCAAATAAGAACACAGACACCACGTCCAAGGACACACCTCAAACCAAGGGAGACAAGCAGTCTCCGAAAATAGAAATTTTAGATGCCCTCCGAGAACAACAGGATCGCCTCAAGCAGCTCGAAAAAGAGGCCGAACATCAGCGGGAAGCTGAAAGAGACCTCTCGAGAGAAACAAGACGGTGTCGAGAGCTAAAGGACAAGCTCCTAAAGATTGAGGCCAACCTCAAAACCAAAACCACTCGATCCAGTCATGAAGATAGCCTCCACAAGGACCAAAACCCATTCACTAAAGAGATCATGAAAGCTAAAGTCCCAAAGGACTTCAAAGCTCCTGACATAACCCCATACGACGGTACGTCTGATCCAAGCCATCATCTCAGCAATTTCAGAAGTAGGATGTATCTCACAGACGCCTCGGTCGCAATTCGATGCAAAGCTTTCCAGACTACTCTAACTAAAATGGCAATAAAATGGTTCAACAATTTGCCTCTAAGATTAATCACAGGTTTTGACAACCTTGCAAAAAAGTTCCTCGCCAGGTTCTCCATCCAGAAGGATAAAGCCAAGCACGCTCCAAGCTTGCTAGGAATTAAACAAGGAGATCGGGAAAGCCTTCGTAGCTACATGGAAATATTCAACAAAGCATGCCTTGACATACAAAGTCTTCCAACAGAAGCGGCCATCATTGGGCTCATCAACGGCCTAAGAGAATGACCTTTTAGCCACTCAATATCCAAGAAGCATCCAACATCTCTAAACGAGGTTCAAGAAAGGACGGAAAAATATATCAATATGGAGGAGAACTCCCGATTGGGAGATAGCTCAAAAACCGGATTCTCCTACCCACCATGGGACAAGGATAAAGAATCGAGGAAGAAAGAAGACCAATCCACTGTGAAACCTATAAAATACCACAACTACACCCCTCTTCGGGTGTCTCTTGTGGATATCTACCGAGAGATATGCAACACTAAGAAGATCGCACCGCCTCGCCTGATTAAACACAAAAGAGGAGGAAGTTGGACTGAGTATTGTGAATTCCACTGAATCTACGGACATTCTACCAACGAGTGCTTCGACCTAAAGAATGTCATAGAAAAATTGGCACGAGAAGGGCGACTAGATCGATTCTTGGCCAATAAAGCGGATGAACTGAGAAAAAGAAGAAGGGATGAAGAGGTCGGACGAGTTGAACGTCCACCTCACACCCCTGAGAGACATGTTCATATGATAAATGGAGGATTCACAGGAGGAGGGATCTCTAAATCATCCCGCAAAAGACACCTTAAAGAGGTATATCATGTCGGAGAAAAGGACAGGTCACCCGACCTCCCCACTATTACCTTTACCCAAGAAGACGCCATATGCATCATCCCAGAGCATGATGATCCCATGGTCATTGCCATCACACTCGCTAACGCTAATCTCCACCGAACATTGGTAGACCAAGGAAGCTCCACAGATATCTTGTTCAAATCCGCTTTCGACAAGCTCGACCTACAAGAGAAAGAGCTCAGAGCATATCCAAATAGTTTGTTCAGACTCGGAGACACCCCAATTCAACAACTAGGATACATCTCACTGCATATAACCTTTGGAAAAGGAACTCGGTCAAGGACACTAAGCATAGACTATATTGTAGTCAACGTGAGCTCAGCTTATAACGCCCTAATAGGTCAGACAACGCTGAACCAGCTCGCTGCAGTAGTCTCTACTCTACATCTGTGCATGAAGTTCCCAACTCCAGAAGGGATCGCTATGGTAAAAGGAGACTAGAAGCTTGCACGACACTGTTACAACGAAAGTCTGAACCTTAAAGGCAACCCCAGAGGAGAGGAAATCAACACCATCAAACTCAGGGGAGTTCGAGCTCGCGAAGAACTTCGTCCACAACCTGAAGGTGAGATCGAAGAAGTCCAGATTGGGGATGCTCGGGATAAAATAACAAATATATGGGCAACCTTACAAGGAGACCTAAAAGACCTACTAATACAGTTCTTAAAAGATAACTCCGACCTCTTCGCATGGAAGGCCACAGACATGCCTGGCATAGATCCCAAGCTAATGTGCCACAAATTGGCAGTGTATCTAGGATCTCGGCCAGTACAACAGAAGCATAGAAAGTTTGGCTCAAAAAGGTCCCAAGCTGTGGAGGAGCAGGTACAGGCCTTACTAGAAGCAGGGTTCATAAGGGAGGTTAAATACCCATTGTGGCTAGCCAACGTCGTCTTGGTAAAAAAGTCAAATGGAAAGTGGCGGATGTGTACTGATTATACCGACCTCAATAAAGCCTGCCCAAAAGATCCCTACCCACTCCCAAGTATAGACACCCTAGTGGATGCTTCCTCGGGATACAAGTACCTGTCCTTCATGGACACTTACTCAGGATACAACCAAATCCCAATGTATCCACCCAACCAAGAAAAAACCTCGTTCCTAACCCCAAAGGCGAACTAATGCTACATAGTCATGCTGTTCAGACTAAAAAATGCAAGAGCTACATACCAAAATTGATGAACAAAGTCTTTGCCGATCACATCGGAAAGTTAATAGAAGTTTACGTAGACGACATGCTGGTAAAAACACAAAGTGAGGAATCATTGTTATCTCCAACCTCACTAAAGTGTTCGGCACTATAAGAAAGCACGGGATGCGACTTAACCCCGCAAAGTGCACCTTTGCAGTAGAAGCCAGAAAATTCTTGGGCTTCATGCTCATTCAGAGAGGAATTGAAGCTAACCCAAATAAGTGTCAGGCCATACTCAACATGAAAAGTCCGACCTGTGTCAAAGAGGTACAACAGCTCAACGGAAGACTAGCAGCCCTATCCAGATTTCTAGCTGGATCAGCTATAAGATCTCTTCGCTTTTATGCAACACTAAGGAAAGGAAAGAGGTTTAAATGGACTCCAAAGTGCGAACATGCCTTCCAAGATTTCAAGAAATTTCTGGGGCAACCACCCATCCTTACCGGACCACGGGAAGGCGAAGAACTCAAATTATATCTCGCCGTAGGAAGTCGGGTAATAGCGTCAGCACTAGTCAGAGAGGACGAAAGTGGGCAACAACCCATTTACTTTATCAGTAAGGCTCTACAAGGAGCTGAACTAAACTATCAAAAGATAGAAAAGTTTGCCTACGCCCTTATACTCACTTTTCGACGACTCCGCCCATACTTTCAAGCTCATACTATCAGATTACGGACCAACCAACCATAAAAGGCATCTTACAGAAAACATACTTAGCTGGAAGAATCCTACAGTGGGAAGTCGAGTTGTCCGAATTCGATCTTCAATACGAAGCTTGGACAGCTATCAAGTCACAATATCTGGCCGATTTCATTGCAGAGTACACTGACACCCCAGGCACCCCCATAGAGTGAAATCTCTATGTGGATGGCTCTTCGAATAAAACTGGGAGTGGCGTAGGCGTAATTATAGAAAGTGACCAGGGAACCCAAATTGAACTCTCATTAAAGTTTGAATTCCCCGTCTCAAACAACCAGGCTGAATATAAGGCACTATTAGCTGGTTTAAGGCTGGCTAGGGAAATGGGAGTTCAAAAGCTTACCATCTTCAGTGACTCACAAGTAATTACTTCACAAAACTAGAGCAAAATGCCCGAGCTGATGCGCTTTCAAAACTAGCCAGCACCAAACCGGGGGACAATAATAGAAGCCTCATCTAAGAAACACTGCAAAGTCCATTAATCTCAGAGGAAGGAAAAGATCCTAACCATATCAGGTCAGGATCAAGGATGGATGACCCCCATAATCAACTACCTCAAGTATGAAATACTTCACACAGATAAGAATGAGGCAAAAAAGCTAGTATGAGAGGCTCAGTACTGAACCATAATGGGCGACATCTTATATAGGAGAGGGATTTCAACACCCCTCCTAAAATGTGTCTCGACCTCTGCTACAAGGGAAGTCCTGGAGGAAGTTCACAGCGGCATGTGCGGCAACCACCTGGGGGCACGAGCTCTTTCCAAAAAGGTACTTCGAGCTGGTTTTTACTGGCCGACCTTGCAAAAGGAAGCCACAGAGTTCGTCAAGACTTGTCCACCATGTCAGAAGTACGGCAACTTTCATATAGCTCCACCCGAAGAGCTCATTTGTGTTACATAACCCTGGGCATTCACAAAGTGGGGACTCGACCTCCTCGAACCCTTCCCCCAGGGTTCAGGGCAAGTCAAGTTCCTCATTGTAGGCATAGACTACTTCACAAAGTGGATTGAAGCAGAGCCATTGGCTACTGCCACCGCCCAAAGAAGTCGGAAATTTCTATATAGAAACATTGTCACAAGGTTTGGGGTTCCTTACTCCATCACCACAGATAATGGCACTCAGTTCACCGACACGGGTTTCAGAAACTTGGTAGCTGACCTAAAAGTAAAGCACCAATTCACCTCTGTAGAGCACCCACAAGCCAACCGACAAGCAGAAGCTGCCAACAAAGTCATATTGGCCGGGTTAAAATGAAGGCTGTAGGACGTAAAGGGAGCTTGGGCCGAAGAAGTCCCACAAGTTTTATGGGCATATCGGACAACCTCACATTCCACCACTGGAGAATCACCTTTTTGACTTGCTTACGAAATGGAGTCACTGATTCCCATGGAGATAGAAGAAGGATCCCCCAAATTGATCCTTTACAATAAAGATGTCAACTCCTAAATTCAAAAGAAAGAGCTCGACCTCCTTCCAAAAGTCCGAGAAAGAGCTCGGATTAGAGAAGAGGCACTAAAGTGTCAAATGGCTTTAAGGTATAATCGAAAGGTAGTCCAGTGAAGCTTTTCCACCAACGATCTCATTTTAATACGAAATGATACTCGAGCAGGTCGATCAGGAGAAGAAAAGCTAGCAGCTAATTGGAAAGGACCATACCGAGTCACAGAAGTACTAGGGAAAGGTTACTACAGGGTAGCCGACCTCGAAGGGCGGGAGCTACCAAGGTCATGGCATGCCTGTAACCTAAGAAGGTACTATAGTTAGAAAATAGTAAGGATCTTAGGTCAAGGCGCACTCTTTTTCCTAAAAAAAGGCTTTTTAACAAGCGCCAGGCCGAGATCTGCCTGACCTAGAAGTGTAGGAACTAACATGTACACATTTTTATCTATATCTTCATTTTACTATCATTTGAATAAAGTTTTCAGATTTCCTAAAAAGTTTCCTACCAAGACGCATTAATTTATGCTTAAAAGCAAAATTCATCGACCGATCATAAAGAGGTCGGCAAGGTGAAGCAATAAAACTCGGATTAATGCAAGGAGTTATAAAAAGTAACCCATATAAAGCGGCCTAACGAGGTCTGACTAGAAATGGGATTACTAAAAATAACTAAAGAAGGCCCGACAGAGAAGTCAGACCAACAGGAATGGATCACTAAAAAGGGACAAAGACATCTCGCAAAGGCTAAAGAAAGGCCAGAAGTGCTTCGATGAAAGGATAAGTATTGAAGAAAGACATTATTTAAAAAGCAAAGACACAAATTAAAATAGCGTTAAAAAGTCATCCAAACAAACTATAAAGAAAAGGTTCCCCATCGGAACACTACCTAAAAAGTTGTTGGATTATGACTAAAAAGCCTAAACAGTGAAGACAAACAGGTCGGTACCCAAAAAGGCGTAACCTAAAGGGACAAATACGACCTCAACAAAGAGAACAATTAAAGGTCTGAAAGGTCAAGAAACCTAAAAGACTAAAATGCTCTGCTAAAAGAGGCAAGTTATAACAAAGGATGTTGCCTCGAAAGCAAGATCACAAGCCAAAGAAGGCCAAAAATCGTCCAAACAACGAATAAAGAAAAGGTTTCCTATCGGAACACTACCTAAAAAGTTGTTTGAAATTTGGCTAAAAAAGCTCGGACGACAAAGCTGAACTAGCTGCCAAGGCAAACCCCACCTCAAGGAGCATCGTGGAAACCCAACATGACTATGTAAAGGCTAAAGGCAACCCTCTCCAAACAAAGGTTGAAAAACAACTCAAATACAAGCATATCGAAATCAAATGCATAATTAGATATAAAACATTAAAGACTCAAAGACTGCCTAAACGGCAACCCAAGAGTTTAAAGTGTTGTTTTTAAAAAAAAGTTGCTAAGAAGCAACTAAAATGTCAGAGGTCATCCACAAAAACCTACATCAACACAAAGTTCGACAAAAGTCCACATGTCGGACTACACAAATACATAGCCAAAACAGAGGCACAATAAGGAATTATAAAGGATCCAAAGTTATATCAGCAGCTACATCTTTAGGAGAAGGAGGCCTGGTTGAGATCGGGGTGGCATTGATAACTCCATCTGGGCCATTCAGAACTTCCACATCAGGCTCGGGCCCAGGGGGAACCACGTTGGCGGAAGGAGTGGCAGCTGTAGAAGCCTTGGTTGGTGGCATAGGAGGAGTACCCTCATCTTCATCATTTGGGGCAGGCACGATCTTGCTGTCCTCCACTACATTATCCAGACTAAATAAGGTGAGGTCGAGCTCGGGAGCAAGAACCCGGACCTGAGCCTTCAAATTTTTATACACTTCGGTCACACTGTCCACCATATGACCTTGGAGCTTGGCGTAATCAGCCTGGGCGGACTGAAGCCTCTCCCTGGTCTCCAATAGCCTGCCACATGTGCGAGTATAGCTCTCTTTGGACTTCGTGGCCATCTTCTTGGCCAGGTTGGTGGACGCCTCAGCAGCAATAGCCCGATTCTTCTCTTTCTCCACATCAAGCTCCAATTTTGCAACCTTGCATCAAGCTCATCCGTCAAACCTTTAATTCTATCATACTCAGATTTGGCGTCCTCTATAAAGGCCTTAGTTCCATGAACCGGGGAATCTCGGACAACACGAGATAAGGGTGATAAACCCCGTTTTGACGGTTTATCTTGTATTGATTTTAAGAGCTTTTATCACCTTTTACCCACATTTATTCAATGAAATAGCATGGTTTTGTGATTGTCTCCTTATTTGTGCTTTGATGTGAAAACATGCTTTTCAACCCTTAATTTGATGGTTTTAATCTCCCTTTGATTCCACTAGATTCCTTGATATGTTTGTTAGTGATTTCAGATTGAAAAGGCTAGGAATGGATCAAAGGAGTGAAGAGGGAAAGCATGCAAAGTGGAGAAATCATGAAAAGTCAAAGAAGTTGAACTCGCCCATGGACGCGCGCGCGTACCTGGCGCTTGCGCGCACCTGCAGATTACCCCATGGACGCGTACGCGTGATGTGCGCATACGCGTCGGTGCTGGTTTATGATTTTTTAATGAAAACGTGGCCAACGAATTCTGAAGGGTTGTGGGGCCCAATCTCAACCAACTTTTGCGCCTAAACTGCTATTTAAAGCCAAGGATTGAAGAGAAAATGGGATTCCATTCATTACACATTCATTAGTCATAGTTTAGTAGTTAGAAGTAGCTTCTAGAGAGAGAAGCTCTCTCTTCTCTCTAGAATTAGGATTAGGATTAGGTTTAGTTCTTAGATCTAGATTTAGATTCATCTTCTTCTACTTCTATCTTCTAAATTCCTTGTAGTTACATTCACTCTTCTTCTACTCTTTTGTTGTAATCTCTTTTATGTTGTTCTTGTGTTTTGTTGTAGATCTACTTTTGTTCCTTCTACTTTCTTCCAATTCAATAAAAGGTAATCCATAATAAATGTGTTTCTTTTGATTGTTGTTGTTTAATTCCTTGCAATTGAGTAGTGTATATTTACGTTTCTTGCAATTTTACTATGCTTTCCTTTTATGCCTTCCAAGTGTTTGATGAAATGCTTGGTTGGATTTTAGAGTAGAATTTTATGTTCTTGGCTTGGAAAGGTAACTTAGGAACTCTTGAATTACTAATGTCCAAGTGATTGATGATTGGGATCCATTGACTCTAGTTCTCACTAATTGAATTAATGGAGAGTTAGGACTTATGGACTAGGATTGATATAGCTCATTTGACTTTGCTTTACTACTAGTTAGAGGATGATTTAATGAGATTAATCCTTGCCAATTCTCATATTGTGGTTAGTGATTAGGATAGAGATCCTTGACCACCAACCCTTGCCAAGACCTTTTTAGGCCTTAGTTTACTTTCTTGCCATTTATCTTTCATGCTTCATATCAAAACCCCAAAATAACTCACAACCAATAACAAGACACTCTATTGTAATTCCTAGGGAGAACGACTCGAGGTTCAATACTTTGGTTTATAAATTTAGGGGTTTGTTTTAGTGACAAACAACTTTTTGTATGAAAAGATTATTGTTTGGTTTAGGAACTATACTTGCAACGAGAATTCATTTGTGAAATTCTAAACCATCAAAAATCAATTCATCAAAATGGCGTCGTTGCCGGGGAATTGTAATGGTGTTATGTTATTGGTTATTGTATATATGTGAATAGTGTGAATATCTTGCTTTTTTGCTTTATTTGCTAGTTGTAGAGTTTTGTTTCTCTTGTTTTCTATTGGCTTTTGATTTTTATTTCCTCTTGCTACCATGAATTCTCACTTTGGCTATGAGTGTGATTATAACTATGTTGTAGGTGATGAGAACTTCAATGAGAATGTGTATCAAGGATGGGACACTCAAAGGTGGGAGGAGCCATATGCTTATGATCAATCCTCTTGGCAACAACCTCCACCAATGCACTATGAAGAAGAGCCATTCTATGATGCATACCAATCCAATGGCTATGGTGAATCTCCTTGTGATTTTCAAGAACCACCACCATATGCCTATGAGCCATATCCTCAACATGACCCTCAACCACACTCACAAGACTCTTTTCACCAAATACCTCCATGTGACTCTAATCCTTATCCATCATACCAACCACCTTTTGAACCATATGAGCCATACATGGAACCACAATTCCAAGATTACTACTTCCAAGAACCACCTCAATACACACCACCACCTTACCAAGAAGAACCACTTCCTATAATGAACCCTTTCTCCAAGACAATGAACCCTCTTATCCACCCCAATCCTCAATGGATGAAATCCTTAGCCTTATACTTCAAGGGCAAGGAGAAATGCAAAGGGAGACACTAGAATTTATGGCTACCTTGACCAAGGTAGTAAGCATTTTAGCCTCCCAATGCTTGAGCACTCAAAGCACTCCCATGGTCACATGTGGAGAATCAATTAAAGAGCATAGCATGAAGGAGAGATTGGAAACTCCGATGGAAAAGGAGGAATGCCACTTTGTGTTAGAACAATTGGAGGAACTTATGATTATTGAACAAGAGGAAGAAGTGGTTGAAGACTTAGGAGATGCGGAACCTCCATGGGAACCTATAGTCAAAGAAAATTCCTCCAAGAAGAGTAAATTTGATGTTGAGGAGGAATGTGCACAACCTCCGAGGCATATTCTATATGAAGACTTGGAGAGAATGAAGCAAGAATTGAGTTCCCTTGGTGATGAAGATCATGCATCCAATCTTCTTGGTGAAGAATCCTTTGAATTTGAAGAACCTTCTCCCAATGAATTTAAAAGTGATGTGGAGGTAGATTTCTCTCAACCTCCCATTTATGACTTGAGTGATGGAGAAGAGTTAGATGAAGTTGATGAACAAAGGATTGAGAATGAAGAAGTTTGTGAAAAGGTGGAGGCAATCAAGGACGAAAACAAGGGAGTTGAGCTTACTAGCACATTGGAAATACCTCTCCCCAAGCCACCACCATCCACTCTCTCATTCAAGTGGGTAAATTCCTTATACTCAAGCTTTATTATTCCCCTTGAATATGGTTTGCTTGAAATGGATGGTCAACTTAGATATATTTGTGGCTTTAAGAGTAAAAAGGAGATGGTTAGTGGTTGGAAGCATCATCCTAGGTTCATTATGGTCACATGTCCAAAGCTTGATAGCAAAGGTTGGTGTAGAACTAGAGTGCATGGGTCTAGAAGGATGTTTAGTCACTTTATTGAGAATTCACCTTGCACACCACCCACATGGACTAATGATAGTCAACTTGGAGATGGGTGTGAAGACAAAATATGGGATCCGGGAACACATGAGGATCAACATTGGGAGCCCATGGTTTGTGAAGAACTCCATCAAAGCTTGGAGATATTAATCTTGAATGATGGAGCTTATTGGAAGTCCAAGCATTGGTGGAAGTTCCAAGATGAGTACAAGCACAAGCCACCTTGAGAGAAGCTCCCCATAAGTCCAACTTAAGGACAATAAACAAAAGTGCTAGGTGGGAGACACCCCACCATGGTAATATCTTTTCATTTTCTCTTTTGTAAATATTTGGTAGAATTAGTCTAATTTCATGTTTTGTTTAGTTAGTTGAGTATATTTGGTAGTTTAGTATGTTAAATAAGGTTTTATGTTGTTTTGGTAGCTGTTTAGAGGTTTGGAATGCTTGGATTGGTGTAAAAACATACCAAAAAAAAATTTTGAAAAACAGAGCACCATCCACGCGTATGCGCACTGCGCGCGTACGCGTGCATCAAGCGTTTTGGACCATCCACGCGAGCGCGCCATGCACGCGTACGCATGGTTTGAGAAGTTCCACCTTCCATACCTTGACCCGAGAGTTAGGCCCGCACTGTGGGCGCGTTGTGCCTTTGGCACAACCCCACTTGCGCGTACGCGCACATGACGCGTACGCGCAAGTCTCGAAATACACCATCCGCGCGCGCGCGGCATGCGTGCGTACGCGCGGATGTCCTTCTTTCACTACATTTTCTTTTCTTCTCCTCTTTCTATTTCTTTCCTTCTCCTTTCTTCTTCCCTCCTCCTACCCCTCATCCAACACTTCCAAACACCATTGATAACCATTTATTTTAGTTAGTTAATTAGTTAGTTGGTTAGTTAATTAGTTAGTTTTAGTTTAGTTTTCATTTTATTTTCTCTATTTTCTTTATAAGTGTTGGCTTATTGATCTTGTTTACTACACATTGTTGCCTCTTATTGCCTAAATGCTATTTTAGCATGAATGTTTTTCGATAATCTTTTTTGGATTCTATGATTGAGGTTATATTTTGCTACTTGGTTTTGAGTTTTTCATGCTTACCTTTTAAGAATACCAAGTGATGAGAATTGCCTTCGAGCTTGTAACTCTTTTTGAATTGCATGATTTGGCCACCATGTGATTTGAGCCTTATTTTGTAATTAGGCAACTTCTTGATGGATGATGTTGTGCATTTACCTTAATGCATTGTATTTCATGAACATATGCATCTATAGGCTTAGCTTGCATGCTTTCATGCTTCTTTAAAGCTTGTTTTACCTTACAAGTTCACTTAAAGCATCTCAAGCACACCAGGATAAGTGATGTACATGCTTCTTTTGTGACATGATTTTTATGCTAATGTGTGTTCTAAACTGCGCAATTTAGAATTCACACACATATTTGTCATTAATGTCATAATAATTCACTCACTCATTTCTAGTGATTTACCTCATTCCAATAATGTATGCTTCCTTGCTTTTATATATTCTCCTCTTATGGTGTTATATTTTTGTTTTTTTATGATGAATGCACCACAAGCAAACATGGAAGCAAGACTAAGAACACGTAGCAATCCGGAGAGTCGCCGTACCCCCTTGCTCATCTTTGAATGCACCGAGGACGGTGCAAACTTTTAAGTGTGGGGAAGTCGTCCGACCGGTCGGCGATTTTAGGTGACAAGTTTCTTATTCCAACACTTTTGCATTTCATTCTAGGATTTTAGGATTTTTACTCGCATTTTCTTAGTTTTTACTTGCATTTTCTTAGTTTTGCATATATATACACAATAAGCTTAGTCAAAATAATGAAATTCAAGATTTCTATCTATAGGGCACCTCAATTGATTTTACGAGCAAGTGAGTTTTGAGCCTAATGGTGTGGTTACATCTTATAACCACTTATTTTCCTTCTTGTGTGCATTATTCTCTTTCTATGAATATGATCTTTGATTTGTTTGATTCTTTATATCCATTATTTTGTGTATTCATGCATTTATATGATTGAGGCCATCATTTCATTAGCTCACTTACCCAAATGGCCTTACCTTTTATCTTCCTTTGTTAGCCAAATTTGAGTCTATGATTAACCCACTTGGTTCTTTAATTTAGCACATTACAAGCCTTAAAGCGGAAAACAATAAATGTACTTAATTTGGATCTTTGACTAGCTTAGGCAAGTGTGTGTGAGTATCATTTTAAGTGTGGGAAACTTGGGACATTGGGTGAATAAAAGGGTAGCTTTGTATTTCTATTGAAAATATTGGGAATTGGGTGCATACTCATGTATTGATCAAATGTAAAACCTTATGCATTGATGCTCTTGTATATAAAAAAAATGAGAAAAACAAAAGAAAAAGAAAAGGAAAAATAATATGGAAAAGAAAAAAAAGAAAAATAATATACAAAAAAAAGAAAGAAAAGAAAAAAAAGAGAGAAAGAAATGAAAAAGGGGACAAAATGCCCCAAAGCAAAGTGAAGCTCAATAAAGATCAATGCATAAGTGTTGTGAAATAAAAAAGAAAATGCATGAGTATGTGAAAGAGTGCAAAATGGGTAGTTAGGTTAGAGTTTAATTATATAGGATGTCATAGGTTAGGTGGGAAGTTTAAGCTTATTAAAGATTCAAATTTCAAACTCACTTGACCAAATATGCATCCTACCTTGACCCTAGCCCCATTACAACCAAAGAAAAGACCTCATGATAGATGTATGCATGCATGAAGTAATTGTTGATTGTTAGAAGAAAAACAAATCTTAAAAAGCATGATTAGGAGAGAATTGAGAGAATCAACCCTAAACACTTGAGCGAATAGAGTGCAAATACATCCGGTGAGGGTTTGATGCTCAATTACATGTTTCCACCTATGATCATCTCTTTTCATGCAAGTTTGTAAAATATTTAATAACTCAATTCAATTGTGGATTAGACTTGCTAGTCCTTAGCCCTTGTGCATATATGCTTCTTGGGAATTGATTTATTTTGACCAAGCAATTGCATTCATTTAGATAGTTGCATATAGGTAGATTGCATTTAGTTAGTTCCATTGAATAAATGCCATACCCTTTGCTTCATTCTTGGTTTAAGCATGAGGACATGCTTGGTTTAAGTGTGGGGAGGTTGATAAACCCCGTTTTGACGGTTTATCTTGTATTGATTTTAAGAGCTTTTATCACCTTTTACCCATATTTATTCAATGAAATAGCATGGTTTTGTGATTGTCTCCTTATTTGTGCTTAGATGTGAAAACATGCTTTTCAACCCTTAATTTGATGGTTTTAATCTCCCTTTGATTCCACTAGATGCCTTGATATGTTTGTTAGTGATTTCAGATTGAAAAGGCTAGGAATGGATCAAAGGAGTGAAGAAGGAAAGCATGCAAAGTGGAGAAATCATGAAAAGTCAAAGAAGTTGAACTTGCCCATGGACGCGCGCGCGTACCTGGCGCTTGCGCGCACCTGCGAATTACCCCATGGACGCGTACGCGTGATGTGCGCGTACGCGTCGGTGCTGGTTTATGATTTTTTAATGAAAACGTGGCCAACGAATTCTGAAGGGTTGTGGGGCCCAATCTCAACCAACTTTGGCGCCTAAACTGCTATTTAAAGCCAAGGATTGAAGAGAAAATGGGATTCCATTCATTACACATTCATTAGTCATAGTTTAGTAGTTAGAAGTAGTTTCTAGAGAGAGAAGCTCTCTCTTCTCTCTAGAATTAGGATTAAGATTAGGTTTAGTTCTTAGATCTAGCTTTAGATTCATCTTCTTCTACTTCTATCTTCTAAATTCCTTGTAGTTACATTCACTCTTCTTCTACTCTTTTGTTGTAATCTCTTTTATGTTGTTCTTGTGTTTTGTTTTAGATCTACTTTTGTTCCTTCTACTTTCTTCCAATTCAATAAAAGGTAATCCATAATAAATGTGTTTCTTTTGATTGTTGTTGTTTAATTCCTTGCAATTGAGTAGTGTATATTTACTTTTCTTGCAATTTTACTATGCTTTCCTTTTATGCCTTCCAAGTGTTTGATGAAATGCTTGGTTGGATTTTAGAGTAGAATTTTATGTTCTTGGCTTGGAAAGGTAACTTAGGAACTCTTGAATTACTAATGTCCAAGTGATTGATGATTGGGATCCATTGACTCTAGTTCTCACTAATTGAATTAATGGAGAGTTAGGACTTATGGACTAGGATTGATATAGCTCATTTGACTTTGCTTTACTACTAGTTAGAGGATGATTTAATGAGATTAATCCTTACCAATTCTCATATTGTGGTTAGTGATTAGGATAGAGATCCTTGACCACCAACCCTTGCCAAGACCTTTTTAGGCCTTAGTTTACTTTCTTGCCATTTATCTTTCATGCTTCATATCAAAACCCCAAAATAACTCACAACCAATAACAAGACACTCTATTGTAATTCCTAGGGAGAACAACCCGAGGTTCAATACTTCGGTTTATAAATTTAGGGGTTTGTTTTAGTGACAAACAACTTTTTGTATGAAAAGATTATTGTTTGGTTTAGGAACTATACTTGCAACGAGAATTCATTTGTGAAATTCTAAACCATCAAAAATCAATTCAGCAAAGGGCGCACCCAGGTTGGCCATCCGAATACTGTTACTAGTAATAAAATCAAGATGATGAAGGATAAACACATCATACAAAGGAACTTTGCCTTGAGGAGCTATTAACTTGGTTGCAAAACCCACACCATCAAATTCTTTATTGTTCAGATCATAAACCCCAGCGGTCTTTTGCCTTTTGGGAGGAGGACCAGCAATAGTAGGAGAGGAGGCAGCACCAGAAGTCATTTGCAAAGGGTCAGAGGAAACTGCCCGAACTCGCGGGGTCGAGATGATCTTCCTCGGACCTTGAGAGTCAGTTGTCGGCTTCTTTGGTGGCATCTATGCAGAAGAACCCTCCTCCAAATTCTTCTGTGACAAGTTCTGAGCTACCACCGGCATCTTGGCCTTCCGGAAAGACTTCATAGAATCCGAAGATTTCACTAGTTTTTAAAAGGAAGCCAGGAAAACAGTTACACAAATAGAATTCAAAAGATAAAGACCACGAATAGCAAAAGGTAACCACTTCTATACAGAAAAAGGTCAGACACTACTGATGAGCGAATATTTTATACGCTTTTTGGGGGTAATTTCATGTAGATTTTAGCATGTTTTTATTAGTTTTTAATAGAATTTTATTAGTTTCTAAGAAAAAATCATATTTCTGGACTTTACTATGAGTTTGTGTATTTTTCTGTGATTTCAGGTATTTTCTAGCTGAAATTGAGGGAGCTGAGCAAAAATCTGATTTAGGCTGAAAAAGGACTGTTGATGCTGTTGGATTTTGACCTCCCTGCACTCGGAATGGATTTTTTGGAGCTACAGGAGCCCAATTGGCGCTCTCTTAATTGGATTGGAAAGTAAACATTCAGGGCTTTCCAGCAATATATAATAGTCTATACTTTGCGCGAAGATAGATGACATAAACTGGCATTTAACGCCAGTTCCATGTTGCAGTCTGGCGTCCAGCGCCAGAAACACGTCACGAACCAGAGTTGAACGCCAGAAACACATTACAACTTGGCGTTCAATTCCAAAAACAGCCCAGGCACGTAAGAAGCTTAAGTCTCAGCCCCAGCACACACCAAGTGGGCCCCAGAATCGAATTTCTGCACTATCCATCTTAGTTTACTCATTCTCTGTAAACCTAGGTTACTAGTTTAGTATTTAAACAACTTTTAGAGACTTATTTTGTACCTCATGATATTTTTAGATCTGAAATTTGTACCTTTTGGCAGCATGAGTCTCTAAACCCCATTGTTGTGGGTGAGGAGATCTGTAGCGTCTCGATGAATTAATGCAATTATTTCTGTTTCTCATTCAAATATGCTTGTTTCTATCTAAGATGTTCATTCGCGCTTCACTATGAAGGAGGTGATGATCCGTGACATTCATCACCTTCCTCACCCCATGAACGTGTGTCTGACAACTGATGCGTGAGCATCTTATCTATCTTTTCCTGTATGTTTTTATTATTTTTTATGCAAAATTCACATTTCTAGACTTTACTATGAGTTTGTATGTTTTTCTGTGATTTCAGGTATTTTCTGGCTAAAATTGAGGGACTGGAGCAAAAATCTGATTCAGAGGCTGACAAAGGACTGCTAATGCTGTTGGATTCTGACCTCCCTACACTCGAAATGAAATTTTTGGAGCTACAGGAGTCCAAATGGCGCGCTCTCAATTGCGGTAAAAAGTAGACATCCAGGGCTTTCCAGAAATATATAATAGTCTATACTTTGCCCGAGTTTAGAGGACGCAAACTGGCGTTTAACGCCAGCTTTCTACCCTATTCTGGCGTTAAATGCCAGAAACAAGTTGCAAAGTAGAGTTAAACGCTAGAAACAAGTTACAAGCTGGAGTTTAACTCCAAGAAAGACCACTACATGTGAAAGCTTCAATGCTCAGCCCAAGTACACACCAAGTGGGCCCGGAAGTGGATTTCAGCATCATTTACTTAATTTTGTAACCCTAGTAACTAGTTTAGTATAAATAGAACTTTTTACTATTGTACTAGGGGTCTTTTTCCCTATTTTCAAATTCATATGCCATTTAGGGAGGCTGGCCATTCAGCGATGCCTAGCCCTTGTTCTTATGTATTTTCAACGGTGGAGTTTCTACACACCATAAATTAAGGTGTGGAGCTCTGCTGTTTCTCGAGTATTAATGTAAAGTACTATTGTTCTTCTGTTCAATTCAAGCTTATTCTTATTAAAAGATATTCATTCGCACTTCAACCTGATGAATGTGATGATCCATGACACTCATCACCATTCTCACTTATGAACGCGTGCCTGACAAACACTTCCATTCTACCTGCGAAAGCTAGAGTGTGTATCTTTTGGATTCCTGGTCCATGCGTTTGATTGCCTCTCCTGACAACAGAGTCTTCAATTTCTCGAGATCAGAGTCTTCGTGGTATAAGCTAGAATCAATTAGCAGCATTCTTGAGATCCGGAAAGTCTAAACCTTGTCTGTGGTATTCTGAGTAGGATCTGGGATGGGATGACTGTGACAAGCTTCAAACTCGCGACTGTAGGGCATAGTGACAGACACAAAAGGATAGTAAATCCTATTCCTACATGATCGAGAACCAACAGCTGATTAGCCATACGGGAAACCGTTGAGGACCATTTTCACTGAGAGGACGGGAAGTAGCCATTGACAACGGTGACACCCAACATACAGCTTGCCATAGAAAGGAGTATGAAGGATTGGATAAAGGCAGTAGAAAAGAAGAGATTCAAAAGGGATAAAGCATCTCCATACACTTATCTGAAATTTCCACCAATGAATTACCTAAGTATCTCTATCTTTATTTTATGTTTATTTATCTTTTAATTATTAAAACTCCATAACCATTTGAATCCGCCTGACTGAGATTTACAAGATGACCATAGCTTGCTTCAAGCCGATAATCTCCGTGGGATTGACCCTTACTCACGTAAGGTTTATTACTTGGACGACCCAGTACAGTTGCTGGTTAGTTGTGCGAAGTTATGAAAAAGAGTTGAGATTACAATTGTGTGTACCAAGTTGTTAGAGCCATTGTGTATCACAATTTTCGTGCACCAAAAATGCATAAAAGTAAAATAAAGGATAACGTTACTCAGTAATTTTAGATTCAATGATAAGAAGCAGGTTGAGGCTTCGGAGATGCTTCATTCTTCTAGATCAACCTTTCTTACTATCTACTCCAACAGTGAATGATTCCTTCTATGGTAGGCTGTATGTGCTTAACACTGGTTGAGAGGCCGCCAATCTTCCTCGCAGGCCAAACGTCATGTTTAGTGTGCACTCGGTTTAAATGAGGGTGAAGCTCCTGCAATTCATCCCCTTGATGATCCTACTCAAAACGCCACAGACTAGGTCGAATCTTCCGGATCAGAGAATGTTGTGCCTTGGTTCTAGCCTCTACCACAAAGACTCCAATCTCCCCATACCTCAGCTAAACTGATATTTCGAGAAGTCTCCAATGAAGTCGTGGATTAGCAGTCTAAGAGATATATAATCAAGCTTGTGGTTCAACGATCTCCGGTGAAAGACTCACGCTGAACCCATGTAGAATAGAGATAACTTGTGACGGTTCATCTCATTCATAAGGTTGAAGAACGAAGATACATCTTAGAATAGAGTCACACACAGATTGAAATAGAACAGTAGTACTTTTATTAATCCTTGAAAATCATCAGAGATCCTAACCTTAACCTAGAAGGTTTAGTGACTCATGCTGAGAGGAAAATACAATAGAAACGTGCAAGTGGGCAAGAGCCCTCAACAAGGGTGAACTCTTGTCTATATATACTAATCTAATGACCAAAGATTACATAAGAAGGGTAAAACAGTCTTCACTACAAGAAAATGGAACATTTGTAACAAAAAATTTGTATCAAATTTAAAATTGTTACAAATTATAGTTTTTTGTAACAATAATTAGTTATTGTTACAAAATAAGAATATTTTGTAAAAATAAGAAAATTTGTTACAAAATATTTCAATATTTTGTAACAACTTGATTTTTTTTGTTACAAATTATGTTAGATTTCTTATCGAATTGTTGTTTTGTTACAAAATGTTATAATGTTTTGTAACAAAAGATTATATTGTTGCAAAAATTTAAAATATTTTGTTACAAAATATCTATTTGTTTCAAATGATCTAATTATTTTGTAACAAAAAATTAATTTGTCACAAAATACAATATTTTTGTAACAAGTTATTTATTTGTCAAAAAATTCAAAGATTTTTTGTAACTAATAAAAAATTTTGTTTCAACATACTAAATGTAAGACTTTGAATTTTTAAAAATTAACATAATAAGTTATTTATGATTTATTATATTTATTTAAGATTTTATATTCAAAAATTTATTTTACTAAAAATATTTAAGTCAAATTAATAATAGTTTGAATTTAAAATTATTTTAAAAATTAAATAATAAATTATTTATAATTTATTACATGTATTCAAAATAAATTTTTAGAGATTTATATATTATACGGAGTATTTTCTTATTTATAATTTAAAGTTTTAGTAATTGAAAAAAATATAAAAATTTTATATCATTTAATTTAAATATTTAAGATTTTTGAATTTAATATTTTAAATTTTATGAATAAAAAAATTAACTTGAATATCTCCAATTTTATCTTAATTAATATTTGTTTAAAAATAATTATAAAATAATAATAAAATAATATTTTAAGAATAATTAATTTAATTACTGTAAGACCCATAATCTTCGAAAAAATATTATTATGAGTTAATTTCAGTTTAATTATTCATAAGGATTTTATTTTCAGAAATTATTTTATTAAAAATAATTAAATCAAATTTTGATAATAATAAATAATATTTTTCAAAGTAATTTTGAGGGATTAAATTAGATTTCAAAATTAATACAATATAACCTAATTTGATTTAGAATTTGCCAAACTCCAATTAAATAAAATATCCATAATTTCAAATTGTCCCAAACCAAACCATAATCTTAAAAATTAAACACAACACCCTAATCCCTTTTTCCCTATCAGCCGCCATCCCTAACACACAATATCCCTAACTCTTGCAGCTTCAGCCAACCAAAGAGAGAAAGAAAGAAAGAAAAAAAAGAAAGAAAAGAAGAAAGGGTTGCGTCGGGGAAGGAAAGGAAAGGGGAGGGAGGAAGGAGTCACGTGGCATTGCTGCGTTCGCCGCCGCCGTCGAGTTGCCGTCAATAGAGAGAGAGGGCCGCCAGGAGCTGCTGCATCGCCATCATCGTCGAAGAACCAGCTGAGGGAGAGCGGCACCAGAGAGAGAAGAAGACGCGAGCAAGGGCACAGATAGATGGGGACCGCGTCAGCTCGTCATTAAGCCGCTGCCGTCGAGGGTCCGAGCCGGCACTGTCGTCGCCACCGCAGCTGGGTCGCCGTGAGAAGGAGAACCCGACATGAAGAGGGTGAAGAGACACTGTGGTTCATTGCTCCCAGCTCACTCTCACCACATCCAGTGCGCCGTTCATGCTACCGCCGTTCTATTCGCTGCCGCCGAGGATCCCGTCGCCGTCGGATCTGTCGCCTCGCCATTGAGGGAGCTCGTCACCGCCATGCTTCCATCAGCACCGTGTATCTGCTTTGTCGCCGAACTGAGCTATGTATGAAGGGTCAGAATGCGATGGGAAAAGGAGACACCTTCCGCCGCTGCCTCGTCGCCAGGGTCATGTCACCGTTGCAAACCGCTGCCGTTCTGACTATTGGAAGTTGCCATCGAGCCTTTGCCTTCTTGGAAAGCATTTTTATTTCCAGAACCTTTGAAAATTAGTATTTCAATATAAGTTGTAAGAGATTCTGAGCTATTGGTACCTTAGGGATTCGGTTTTAGTGATTGTATGTCAAAATTGGGGTTGCTGCCACTCTTTCTGGTTTTGTTCCTCTGTCATATTTCCGTCCTAATTATGTTAGCATATTTTATTCTAGTGTTGCTAATTTATCTCCTAAACAATTATGATTGGTGCTGAGATCATTGTTGCTGCTGCTCCAAGAGGAAAGTTGTTGCTACTAAGAATTAAAAACAAACGACGGGTTTGTTGCATTTAATTATCGAGTTTTGGCTAATTGAGGTAGGAGATTTTATTTTGAAATTAACTGTTTTAATTTATGAATACCATAGAAGTCTAGGGTTTAATTTATTAGAACTTCTTATTAAGGATATTGTTTTTGATTATCAGAACTTGTGAATATTAGGGCTGTTGATTATTGTCCTGTGTAGTTTTTTTCTGATTTGTTACTTGTTTTTTTTACTTGTTCTGATTAGTAATTTAGTATTACTGGAACTTCAAATTATTACCTGTTTTGTTTTTAATTTGTTCTTAATTTTGTTGATGCTAGATTGATGCCCAACAAAATTCATTCATAATAATAATTATTTAAATGTTCATACCATCGATTGAGTTATTACTCTTGAGTTGTTACCCATGATTGAGTTCATATCACCATGAACTGTTGATGAATTCTAACAGAGCACAAAATAAAAAATGTTAGTGAAACCACCAAAGATATTTGCCTCTTTATTGCTGGCATGGGACTTTATGCGGAGTCTAAAAAGGTATGTAATTTCCGTCATCCAGCTTACTTTATGATCCTTGCGCTTGTTTTTGGAATTCAGTTTGAGAGGTTTATGAATTATAAAATTGTGGCAAGTGGCAGAGAAAACCTAAAAAAGATAAAAATAAAAGATGTTTGTTGCAAACTACTTGAATGTTGTTTTTACTACCTAGGGTGTTATTATGTTATAAGCTTAACTATGTTATGATCTTGGTCAAGTCCCCTTGTTAATTTGACATATAGTCATATAAATAAGGTGGCTAGTTCAATCTCTTGTACAGATTGTATAACTGAATTGCAAATTTGACCATTTGGATCTTAAATTCTATTCTCATTATCAGATTTTAGTATTTTGTTTTTACTGAATATTATGTTCTTTTAAATGGCATTTTCTACATTTTGAAGCTGCAATGATCTCATGGCTTTACTGAAAGCACCATCTTCACAACCTCCATGGTGAAGGGAGGGGAATGAATCCTTTCACGTTAGAATTTTATATGATCTTATCATATAAGTACACCCAGGGATGCAATTATCAAGTTATTTGGATGTTAGAAAAAAACTATTTTCCTTTTTTTAACTTGAAGTGGAAGTTTATGTAGCAAGAGTGAATACCAGGTCAACAAGCAATTGAGACCATTTATGATGGGTTTAATTATTAACAATCATGTTGACATGTTAGGTTCAACTTTAATTTATCTACATTATTTTCTTCGAATGAGGCAACAGTCATCAAATGATAAGAAGACAACTGAATAAATCATTGTCGAGATTATATATTTCCAGAACTACTCTAAATATTTCACATTATATTTGTCACTTTGCCTTTCATTACATGATCATCACTTATTTGAACATCATTCAGTATTGTGTAAATATCTGATTAACAACAATTTTATACTAACTATCTTTTTATTTTCACATTCAATTATCTTATAATAGAAGGTATTTCACTGTTACCCTCTTTTTTCCTCCTGCAGCTATTCCTTGAACTACTTGATTGTCTGCTAGAATACTACTCCTATGTATTGCTTTACTGGTAGTCCTGGCTTCACTAACTTATATAAGGTAATAAATAAAGGCAAAAAGAAAAGATGTTCCTAAACGTCTTGATTATTGTTCCATTGTTTTATACTTTTATGATATTTAATAAATTTCTTAAACTAAAATACATGTTTAGATCTGAGTCATAATTATTGTATCAACAAATCTTATTTTATTGTACTTCTCTCCAAAGGTTATTCATGGTAAGAATTTTAGAGTTTATACTCATCGTTGAATAATAAGAGTATAGTTTTTTGTTTCTGTGCATTTTTAAAGGAAAAACAAATATTATTTCTTAAGCTAGTGTTTTTTGTTTGGTAGTCTTTTCAGGTGTGTGGCACTTATTAGAACTTCTCCATGAGAAATGAGAAAGGAGCTGTCTGAACATGATGGAGTTTGTAATTTGTAGTTTACATTTTGGAGATTTATAATTCCTTGTTTTTCTTGTCCTATGTATCTATCTAATTCATTAGGGTTCCTCAATGTGTCTTGTTAGTTTGTACTTTAAAGTTTATATGTTGAAGATTTATAAAAAAATCTTAGTTAATGAAATATATTTGAACTATCTATGTTATTATATATTATATAAATGTTGACTTGTTGAGTAAATTAGTTAATATATTAATTAATTTAAAAAATAATATAATTTGATAAATTATGTGTGTAATTTGTATTAAAAAAATTATTACAAAATAAATAGTATTTTGTAACTAAAGAAAAAAAATGATACAAAATCAAGTTACATTTTGTAACAAAATTTTATGATAGGAAAAAATAGATTGTCACCAAAAATACCTTGAAGATCAAAATTTGTTACCACTTTTGTAACGACTTCTGGTTTTTTGTATCAAAAAAATTTGTTACAAAATATCACTTTGAATTGTAACAGTTCCGTTTTTTGTTACAAAAACTTTTTGTAACAGAACATACTGCAACAGCTCCTTTTTTTGTTACAAAATCCTTTTGTTTTAAAATTTTGATTTTTTGTAACAAATTTTTTTGTTACAAATATTGCTTTTTCTTGTAGTGCTTTTAGTGCAAAAATTCACTTTTAGGGCCCACTTGGTGAGTATATGGACTGAGCTTGAGTGTATTCCATATTCTAATGTCCCTTAAGGGCGTTGAATGCTGGCTAGGGACCCCCTTTTGGGCGTTGAACTCTAGTTGCTCCCCTGTGGGCACTGGACGCCAAGAATGAGGTTGGTGGCTGGCGTTAGACACCAGTTTTGGCCTTTTATTTCTGAAACAAAGTATGAACTATTATATATTTCTGGAAAGCCCTAGATATTAGCTTTCCATAGCTATTGCGAGTGCGCCATTTGGATGTTTGTAGTTCCAAAAAACCTCCTTTGAGTGCACGGAGGTCAAATCCTAACAGCATCTGCAATCCTTTCTCTGCTTTTGAATCAGACTTCTGCTCAACCTCCTCAATTTCAGCCAGAAAATACCTGATATCACCATAAAACACAAACTCAAAGTAGAATCCAAAAATATGAATTTTTCACTAAAGCCTATGAAAATATAATAAAACTGAAATAAAACATAATAAAAGCTATATGGAAATGATGCCAAAAAGCGTATAAAATATCCGCTCATCAGCTCTCCATCAAGCTTGTTGGAGACACCTCAACACACTCATGACCAATGTCCCTCGCTCACGCTCCCTCCAGCACCCTTCAGCAAGCTTGCTGGAGAGCACCACACCTCACACCACATCAACCTTGTCAAGGCCATCACCACATCACATTGCATCACCTCTCCTTGCCCACACTCATCCCAGTGCTCTCCAACAAGAGAGCAAGCTTTAACTTAGGTAAGTTTGGATGAATAAGTTCTAAGGGGTGCTTCATCAACTGGTAACTTAGCTTTACTAACATGGGATTACCAACTGAATGTCCACCATCAAGAGCTACTTTGTAACAAAGCATTTAGTAACTGGTGGACGAAATTGTGATCAATACTTTTCACAACTCAAATAATCCTTGGTGATGAACCCAAAAACATGGTGTTCAATACCATGGCAGAAACACAACTTCGGACAACTAACCAGCAAGTGTACTGGGTCGTCCAAGTAATAAACCTTACGCGAGTAAGGGTCGATCCCACAGAGATTGTTGGTATGAAGCAAGCTATGGTCACCTTGTAAATCTTAGTCAGGCAAACTCAAATGGTTATGAATGATGAATAAAACATAAAGATAAAGATAGAGATACTTATGTAATTCATTGGTAGGAATTTCAGATAAGCGTATGAAGATGCTTGGTCCCTTCCGTCTCTCTGCATTCCTACTGTCTTCATCCAATCCTTCTTACTCCTTTCCATGGCAAGCTGTATGCAAGGGTTTCACCGTTGTCAGTGGCTACCTCCCATCCTCTTAGTGGAAATGTTCAACGCACCCTGTCACGGCACGGCTATCCATCTGTCGGTTCTCAATCAGGTTGGAATAGAATCCAGCGATTCTTTTGCGTCTGTCACTAACGCCCAGCCTTCAGGAGTTTGAAGCTCGTCACAGTCATTCAATCATTGAATCCTACTCAGAATACCACAGACAAGGTTTAGACCTTCCGGATTCTCTTGAATGCCGCCATCAATTCTAGCTTATACCACGAAGATTTTGGTTAAAGAATCCAAGAGATATCCACCCAATCTAAGGTAGAACGGAGGTGGTTGTCAGGCACACGTTCATAGGTGAGAATGATGATGAGTGTCACGAATCATCACATTCATCAAGTTGAAGAACAAGTGATATCTTGGAACAAGAACAAGCAGAATTGAATAGAAGAACAATAGTAATTGCATTAATACTCGAGGTACAGCAGAGCTCCACACCTTAATCTATGGTGTGTAGAAACTCCACCGTTGAAAATACATAAGAACAAGGTCTAGGCATGGCCGTGAGGCCAACCTCCCAATGATCTAAGAACTAGACGTCCAAAGATGATCCTAAGATCGAACAATGATCCCCAGATGAAAATACAATTGTAAAAGGTCCTATATATAGAGAACTAGTAGCTTAGGGTTTACAGAGATCAGTAAAAGACATAAAAATCCACTTCCGGGCCCACTTGATGTGTGCTTGGGCTGAGCATTGAAGCATTTTCGTGTAGAGACTCTTCTTGGAGTTAAACGCCAGCTTTGGTGCCAGTTTGGGCGTTTAACTCCCATCCTTGTGCCAGTTCCGGCATTTAACGCTGGGAATTCTGATGGTGATTTTGAACGCCGATTTGGGCCATCAAATCTTGAGCAAAGTATGGACTATTATATATTGCTGGAAAGCCCAGAATGTCTAATTTTCAACGCCGTTGAGAGCGCGCCAATTGGGCTTCTATAGCTCCAGAAAATCCACTTCGAGTGCAGGGAGGTCAGAATCCAACAGCATCTGCAGTCCTTTTTAGTCTCTAAATCAGATTTTTGCTCAGGTCCCTCAATTTCAGCCAGAAAATACCTGAAATCAAAGAAAAACACACAAACTCATAGTAAAGTCCAGAAAAGTGAATTTTAACTAAAAACTAATAAAAATATACTAAAAACTAACTAGATCATACTAAAAACATACTAAAAACAATGCCAAAAAGCGTATAAATTATCCGCTCATCACAACACCAAACTTAAATTGTTGCTTGTCCTCAAGCAACTGAAAATCAAATAAGATAAAAAGAAGAGAATATGCAACGAATTCCAAAAACATCTATGAAGATCAGTATTAATTAGATGAGCGGGGCTTTTAGCTTTTTGCCTCTGAATAGTTTTGGCATCTCACTCTATCCTTTGAAATTCAGAATGATTGGCTTCTTTAGGAACTCAGAATCCAGATAGTGTCATTGATTCTCCTCGTTAAGTATGATGATTCTTGAACACAGTTACTTATTGAGTCTTGGCCGTGGCCCAAAGCACTCTGTCTTCCAGTATTACCACCGGATACATACATGCCACAGACACATAATTGGGTGAACCTTTTCAGATTGTGACTCAGCTTTGCTAGAGTCCCCAATTAGAGGTGTCCAGGGTTCTTAAGCACACTCTTTTTGCGTTGGATCACAACTTTATTATTTTTTTCTTTTCTCTTTTTTTTTTCATTTTTCTCCTTCTCTTTTTTTTCTCTCTTTTTTTTTTGTATTCACTGCTTTTTCTTGCTTCAAGAATCATTTTTATGATTTTTCAGATCCTCAGTAACATGTCTCCTTTTTCATCATTCTCTCAAGAGCCAACATTCATGAACAACAAATTCAAAAGACATATGCACTGTTTAAGCATACATTCAGAAAACAAAAGTATTGCCACCACATCAAAATAATTAAACTGTTATAAAATTCAAAATTCATGCAATTCTTCTCTTTTTCAATTAAGAACATTTTTCATTCAAGAAGGTGATGGATTCATAGGACATTCATAACTTTAAGGCATAGACACTAAGACATTAATGATCACAAGACACAAATATAGATAAACATAAGCATAATTTTTGAAAAACAGAAAAATAAAGAACAAGGAAATTAAAGAACGGGTCCACCTTAGTGATGGCGGCTTGTTCTTCCTCTTGAAGATCCTATGGAGTGCTTGAGCTCCTCAATGTCTCTTCCTTGTCTTTGTTGCTCCTCTCTCATGATTCTTTGATCTTCTCTAATTTCATGGAGGAGAATGGAATGTTCTTGGTGCTCCACCCTTAGTTGTCCCATGTTGGAACTCAATTCTCCTAGGGAGGTGTTCAGTTGCTCCCAATAGTTTTGTGGAGGAAAGTGCATCCCTTGAGGCATCTCAAGGATTTGATTATGAGAGGGGTCTCTTGTTTGCTCCATCCTCTTCTTAGTGATGGGCTTGTCCTCATCAATGGGGATGTCTCCCTCTATGTCAACTCCAACTGAATAACAGAGGTGACAAATGAGATGAGGAAAGGCTAACCTTGCCAAGGTAGAGGACTTGTCCGCCACCTTATAGAGTTCTTGGGATATAACCTCATGAACTTCTATTTCTTCTCCAATCATGATGCTATGAATCATGATAGCCCGGTCTATAGTAACTTCGGACCGGTTGCTAGTGGGAATGATTGAGCGTTGGATAAACTCCAACCATCCTCTAGCCACGGGCTTGAGGTCATGCCTTCTCAGTTGAACCGGCTTCCCTCTTGAATCTCTCTTCCATTGGGCGCCCTCTTCACAAATGACTGTGAGGACTTGGTCCAACCTTTGATCAAAGTTGACCCTTCTAGTGTAAGGATGTTCATCTCCTTGCATCATGGGCAAGTTGAATGCCAACCTTACATTTTCCGGACTAAAATCCAAGTATTTCCCCCGAACCATAGTAAGCCAATTCTTTGGGTCCGGGTTCACACTTTGATCATGGTTCTTGGTGATCCATGCATTTGCATAGAACTCTTGAACCATTAAGATTCCGACTTGTTGAATGGGGTTAGTAAGAACTTCCCAACCTCTTCTTCGGATCTCATGTCGGATCTCCGGATATTCACTCTTTTTGAGTTTAAAAGGGACCTCGGGGATCACCTTCTTCAAGGCCACAACTTCATAGAAGTGGTCTTGATGCACCCTTGAGATGAATCTCTCCATCTCCCATGACTCGGAGGTGAAAGCTTTTGCCTTCCCTTTCCTCTTTCTAGAGGTTTCTCCGGCCTTGGATGCCATAAATGGTTATGGAAAAACAAAAAGCAATGCTTTTACCACACTAAACTTAAAGGGTTTGCTCGTCCTCGAGCAAAAGAAGAAAGAAGAGAGTAGAAGAAGAAGAAATAGAGGAGATGGAGATGGCCTTGTGGTTCGGTGGGTTTGGGAGGGAAAGTGGTTTAAATTTGAATGGTGGGGTAGGTGGGGTTTTATGAAGGATGGATGTGAGTGGTAAAGAGAAAGATGGGATTTGATAGGTGAAGGGTTTTTGGGGAAGAGGTGTTGAGGTGATTGGTGAATGGGTGAAGAAGAGAGAGAGTGGTGGGGTAGGTGGGGATCCTGTGGGGTCCACAGATCCTGAGGTGTCAAGGAAAAGTCATCCCTGCACCAAGTGGCGAGCAAAATTGCTCTTTGTGCCAATTCTGGCGTTAAACGCCGGGCTGGTGCCCATTTCTGGCGTTTAACGCCATCTTCTTGCCCTTTACTGGCGTTTAACGCCAGTCTGGTGCCCCTTTCTGGCGTTAAACGCCCAGAATGGTGCCAGACTGGGCGTTAAACGCACATCTGCTAGCCTCTATGGCGTTTAAACGCCAGCTAAGTCTCCTCCAGGGTGTGCTGTTTTTCTTTCTGTTTTTGTTTTTTCAATTGATTTTGTGACTTCTCATGATCATCAACTTACAGAAAACATAAAATAACAAAGGAAAAATAGATAAAATATAACATTGGGTTGCCTCCCAACAAGCTCTTCTTTAATGTCAGTAGCTTGACAGTGGGCTCTCATGGAGCCTCAGAGATATTCAGAGCAATGTTGGAACCTCCCAACACCAAACTTAGAGTTTAAATTTGGGGGTTCAACACCAAACTTAGAGGTTGGTTGTGGCCTCCCAACACCAAACTTAGAGTTTGACTGTGGGGGCTCTGTTTTGAGAGAGCTTTTCATGCTTCCTCTCCATGGTGACAGAGTGATATCCTTGAGCCTTAAACACAAAGGATTCTTCATTCACTTGAATAATCAATTCTCCTCTATCAACATCAATCACAGCCTTTGCTGTGGCTAGGAAGGGTCTGCCAAGGATGATGGATTCATCCATGCACTTCCCAGTCTCTAGGACTATGAAATCAGTAGGGATGTAATGGTCTTCAACTTTTACCAGAACATCCTCTACAAGTCCATAAGCTTGTTTTCTTGAGTTGTCTGCCATCTCTAGTGAGATTTTTGCAGCTTGCACCTCAAAGATCCCTAGCTTCTCCATTACAGAGAGAGGCAGGAGGTTTACACTTGACCCTAGGTCACACAAGGCCTTCTTGAAGGTCATGGTGCCTATGGTACAAGGTATTGAAAACTTCCCAGGATCCTGTCTCTTTTGAGGTAATTTCTGCCTAGACAAGTCATCCAGTCCTTTGGTGAGCAGAGGGAGCTCATCCTCCCAAGTCTCATTTCCAAATAACTTGTCATTTAGCTTCATGATTGCTCCAAGGTATTTAGCAACTTGCTCTTCAGTGACATACTCATCCTCTTCAGAGGAAGAATACTCATCAGAGCTCATGAATGGCAGAAGTAAGTCCAATGGAATCTCTATGGTCTCATTTTGAGCCTCAGATTCCCATGGTTCCTCATTGGGGAACTCATTGGAGGCCAGTGGACGTCCATTGAGGTCTTCCTCAGTGGCGTTCACTGCCTCTTCCTCCTCTCCAAATTCGGCCATGTTGATGGCTTTACACTCTCCTTTTGGATTTTCTTCTGTATTGCTTGGAAGAGTACTAGGAGGGAGTTCAGTAATTTTCTTGTTCAGCTGACCCACTTGTCCCTCCAAGTTTCTAATGGAGGACCTTGTTTCAGTCATGAAACTTTGAGTGGTTTTGATTAGATCAGAGACCATGGTTGCTAAGTCAGAGGTGTTCTGCTTAGAACTCTCTGTCTGTTGCTGAGAAGATGATGGAAAAGGCTTGCTATTGCTAAACCTGTTTCTTCCACCATTATTGTTGTTGAAACCTTGTTGAGGTCTCTGTCGATCCTTCCATGAGAGATTTGGATGATTTCTCTATGAAGGATTATAGGTGTTTCCATAGGGTCTCCCATGTAATTCACCTCTTCCATTGAAGGGTTCTCAGGATCATAAGCTTCTTCTTCAGATGAAACTTCCTTAGTACTGCTTGGTGCATTTTGCATTCCAGACAGACTTTGAGAAATCATATTGACTTGTTGAGTCAATATTTTGTTCTGAGCCAATATGGCATTCAGAGTATCAATCTCAAGAACTCCTTTCTTCTGTTTGAAGGTTTGGACTTCCACTCTAAGCTTACTCAATTTTTGAGGTGGAAAGAACTTTGCCAAGAAGGCATTGACTAGCTTTTCCCAAGAGTTCAGGCTTTCTTTAGGTTGTGAGTCCAACCATATCCTATCTCTGTCTCTTACAGCAAAAGGGAATAGCATAAGTCTGTAGACCTCAGGGTCAACCCCACTGGTCTTGACAGTGTCACAGATTTGCAAGAATTCAGCTAAAAACTGATGAGGATCTTCCAATGGAAGTCCATGGAACTTGCAATTCTGTTGCATTAGAGAAACTAATTGAGGCTTAAGCTCAAAGTTGTTTGCTCCAATGGCAGGGATAGAGATGCTTCTCCCATAGAAGTCGGGAGTAGGTGTAGTAAAGTCACCCAGCACCTTCCTTGCATTGTTGGCATTGTTGTTGTTCTCGGCTGCCATGGGTTCTTCTTCTTTGAAGATTTCTGTTAGGTCCTCTACAGAAAATTGTGCCTTAGCTTCTCTTAGCTTTTTCTTCAAGGTCCTTTCAGGTTCAGGATCAGCCTCAACAAGAATGCTTTTGTCTTTGCTTCTGCTCATATAAAAGAGAAGAAAACAAGGGAATATGTGGAATCCTCTATGTCACAGTATAGAGATTCCTTGAGGTGTCAGAGGAAAAGAAAAATGGAAGGCAGAAGTAGAAGAATTCGAACTTATCAAGAGAGATAGGGTTCGAATTATTCATTGAGGAATAGTGTTAGTCCATAGATAGAAGGATGTGAGAAGAGGGGAAGTAATTTTCGAAAATTAAGTAAAAGATTTTGAAAACATTTTGAAAAACACTAATTGATTTTCGAAAATAAAAGTGGGAAAGAAATCAGGTGATTTTTGAAAAATATTTTGAAGTTAGAAATCAAAAAGAGTTGATTTTGAAAATTAATGACTTGGCTATCAAGAAAAGATATGATTCAAACATTAAACCTTTCTCAACAGAAAAGGCAACATACTTGAAATGTTGAATCAAATCATTCATTGATAGCAAGTATCCTTGAAGATAGAAAGAAATTGATTTTGAAAAAGATTTGATTGAAAAGATTTGATTTGAAAAAGATTTGATAAAAAAATTTGAAAACTTGAAAAAAAATTTGCATTGAAAACAGAATCTTCCCTCTTGTGCCATCCTGGCATTAAACGCCCAGAATGGTGCACATTCTGGCGTTTAACGCCCAAACTACTACCCTTTTGGGCGTTAAACGCCCAGCCAGGCACCCTGGCTGGCGTTTAAACGCCAGTTTGCCCTTCTTCACTGGGCGTTTTGAACGCCCAGCTTTTTCTGTATAATTCCTCTGCTGTATGTTCTGAATCTTCAATTCTCTGTATTATTGACTTGAAAAGACACAAATTAAAAATATTTTTGGATTTTTAATAATGAGGAATAATCAAAATGCAACTAGAATCAAATAACAATGCATGCAAGACACCAAACTTAGCAGTTTACATACTACTGACACTGACAAAATGAGAATGCATATGAGATACACAAAACACTCAAGTCAAGAGAATTTAAAGATTAGAGCAATGAAATCATCAAGAACATCCTGAAGATCACTTAAGACACATGAATGAATGCAAAAAGGACAGAAACATGCAATTGACACCAAACTTAAAATGAGACTCTAGACTCAACAAGAAACATACAATATTTTTGGTTTTTATGATTTTATATTTTTTTTTGGTTTTTTTGAAAATTAAGTGGAAAAGAAAATAAAGATATCAGAATTCTTAATGAGAATTCCAGGAATCATGCAATGCTAGTCTAAGACTCCGGTCTAGGAATTAGACATGGCTTCATAGCCAGCCAAGCTTTCAAAGAAAGCTTCGGTCCAAAACACTAGACATGGCCTATGGCCAGCCAAGCCTTAGCAGATCATTGCTCCAACAGCAAGATTGATAGAAATCAACAAGCTCTTGTGATGATAAGTTGAAACCTCGGTCCAATAAAATTAGACATGGCTTCACAGCCAGCCAGACTTCAACAAATCATCATGAAACTCTAGAATTCATTCTTAAGAATTCTGAAAAATACCTAATCTAAGTAACAAGACGAACCGTCAGTTGTCCAAACTCAACAATCCCCGGCAACGGCGCCAAAAACATGGTGGACGAAATTGTGATCAATACTTTTCACAACTCAAATAATCCTTGGTGATGAACCCAAAAACTTGGTGTTCAATACCATGGCATAAACACAACTTCGCACAACTAACCAGCAAGTGTACTGGGTCGTCCAAGTAATAAACCTTACGCGAGTAAGGGTCGATCCCACAGAGATTGTTGGTATGAAGCAAGCTATGGTCACCTTGTAAATCTTAGTCAGGCAAACTCAAATGGTTATGAATGATGAATAAAACATAAAGATAAAGATAGAGATACTTATGTAATTCATTGGAAGGAATTTCAGATAAGCGTATGAAGATGCTTGGTCCCTTCCGTCTCTCTGCTTTCCTACTGTCTTCATCCAATCCTTCTTACTCCATTCCATGGCAAGCTGTATGCAAGGGTTTCACCGTTGTCAGTGGCTACCTCCCATCCTCTCAGTGGAAATGTTCAACGCACCCTGTCACGGCACGGCTATCCATCTGTCGGTTCTCAATCAGGTTGGAATAGAATCCAGCGATTCTTTTGCGTCTGTCACTAACGCCCAGCCTTCAGGAGTTTGAAGCTCGTCACAGTCATTCAATTATTGAATCCTACTCAGAATACCACAGACAAGGTTTAGACCTTCCGGATTCTCTTGAATGCCGCCATCAATTCTAGCTTATACCACGAAGATTCCGGTTAAAGAATCCAAGAGATATCCACCCAATCTAAGGTAGAACGGAGGTGGTTGTCAGGCACACGTTCATAGGTGAGAATGATGATGAGTGTCACGGATCATCACATTCATCAAGTTGAAGAACAAGTGATATCTTGGAACAAGAACAAGCGGAATTGAATAGAAGAACAATAGTAATTGCATTAATACTCGAGGTACAACAGAGCTCCACACCTTAATCTATGGTGTATAGAAACTCCACCGTTGAAAATACATAAGAACAAGGTCTAGGCATGGCCGTGAGGCCAACCTCCCAATGATCTAAGAACTAGACGTCCAAAGATGATCCTAAGATCGAACAATGATCCCCAGATGAAAATACAATTGTAAAAGGTCCTATATATAGAGAACTAGTAGCTTAGGGTTTACAGAGATCAGTAAAAGACATAAAAATCCACTTCCGAGCCCACTTGGTGTGTGCTTGGGCTGAGCATTGAAGCATTTTCGTGTAGAGACTCTTCTTGGAGTTAAACGCCAGCTTTGGTGCCAGTTTGGGCGTTTAACTCCCATCCTTGTGCCAGTTCCGGCGTTTAACGCTGGGAATTCTGATGGTGATTTTGAATGCCGGTTTGGGCCATCAAATCTTGAGCAAAGTATGGACTATCATATATTGCTGGAAAGCCCAGGATGTCTACTTTCCAACGCCGTTGAGGGCACGCCAATTGAGCTTCTGGAGCTCCAGAAAATCCACTTCGAGTGCAGGGAGGTCAAAATCCAACAGCATCTGCAGTCCTTTTTAGTCTCTGAATCAGATTTTTGCTCAGGTCCCTCAATTTCAGCCAGAAAATACCTGAAATCACAGAAAAACACACAAACTCATAGTAAAGTCCAGAAAAGTGAATTTTAACTAAAAACTAATAAAAATATACTAAAAACTAACTAGATCATACTAAAAACATACTAAAAACAATGCCAAAAAGCGTATAAATTATCCGCTCATCAGTAACCCAAAGAGGTGCTGGGTACCAATGTCCAAGGAATAAGTGCAAGCCAAACGCTTATGGTGTGTATGTGTCAAGGAGAGGCTTGAGCAAGTAAGTCCTTAGGGGTGCCTCAACACCTAGCATCTTGAACCAACTGGTTTAGGAATGTTGGCTGAAAGCTTACTATAAAGGGTTGCCTTAACATAGAGCACTTAGCCTCAACAAAGCAATAAGTTTCCCTCAAAGAAAAGAAAACAAGAAAGCTCAAGTTAAGGATCAAACAAAAAGAAGTCTCATAGAGTGTAACAAAGTTAAATATCTAAGAAATTGTGCAACCTTAGCCATAAAGAAGAACCACTAAAGAGTCATGCATACAAAACCCCATGAACTAGGAAATTCTGTATACTTTCATTACTTTTCTTATATTTCATTCTTTGCTTGGAGACAAGCAAGATCTAAGTTTGGTGTTGTGATACCAGAGCATCTTGGCTAGTTTTACAAGCCATTTTAGTTAGTTTTTAGCATAATTTCATACATTTGTTAGGCAATAAGCAAGCGTTTGGACTTAATATCCTTGCATGCATGCATGTAACAAGGGAGTAGTGAATTCATGAGAATAAGAGAGCATTTTGAGCATAAATTGGTTCATTCAATCAAGTGGTTTCTATAGCCTTTAAAAGAAGGTTTCGCATGCTTATGAACTTCAAACTTTGATGCACCTTCTCTAGTTTATGACAGGGGAAGTTGAGGCAGAGACATTGAGCCTTGGAGAAAAAAGAATGTAAGCTCAAACTAGGACCAAAAAGCACCTAAACTGACACTCTCCAGCAAACTTGAAGGAGAGCGCCATCCTCAAACACTTAGTCCTCAGCATTGGCGCTCTTTACTAGCGCTCTACAGCAAGCTTGATGGAGAGTGCCAACACCAAATACCTTGTCAAGCACCATATCATCTCTCATGTCAAGCACCTTGTCACCCACAATACCAACCCTTGTCATGACATGAACTTTGACACACCATAGCCCTCACCACACCTTGTCCCACACACATACACCACCTCACCTTGTCAACCCCTTCACCACGCTCTCCACTAGCACTCTCGAGCAACTTGCTGGATAGCGCCACACCTCAACACACTCATGACTAATGTCCCTCGCCCACACTCCCTCCAGTGCTCTCCAGCAAGCTCTCCAGCAAGCTTGCTGGAGAGCGCCACACTCAATTTTGGCCAACACTATTGGAGAGTGCCACACCTCACACCACATCAACCTTGTCAAGGCCATCATCACATCACATTTCCTGACCTCTCGATGCCCACGCTCATCCTAGCGCTCTCCAGCAAGGTTGTTGGAAAGCGCCACTCACCATGACAACCTCCCCATACCCTTCTTACCACAAACCTTGACACCCTCGCCGCGCTCTCCACTGGCGCTCTCCACAAGCTTGCTGGAGAGTGCTATACCCCCACCTAGACCACGCTCATTATAGCGCTCTCCAGCAAGCTTGCTCGAGAGCGCGGCTCCCATACACGCTCACCATACTTAACGTGACTTGACAGCTTGTCACAAGCATCAACCAAGGCCATACTCTCCGTCTCAAGCTCCCTTAAGAGCGCTAAGCTCACAAGCACACCAGTCCTGTGTCACGCTTGTTTTGGGCGCTCTGATACAAGCTTGCTGGAGAGCGCCAATCAGTAACAAAAGGATTGATAGTGTCACGCTCTTAAGGGATGCTCATGAGCAAACTTAGCGCTTTCCTAGAAGTGCCAACGCTCGCCTACTACGCTCACTTACAAGCTTGATCACTAGCGCTAGCAACAAAGACACCCCTGGGGAAGAGGCAGTGCTCACTTGGGCGCTCTCCTGGGTGCTCACTCAAGAGCGCCTTCGATTCTACAAATTTGAGTTTTGCCCTTGGTGTGCGTACGCACAGATGATTCAATTTTGAAGAAGTGTGCATGTGCACAAGCCTTTGAGCACGCACAGAAAGAAAATCTTTGGCACTCGTCTTCAGCACTCATTTGCAAGCGTAGGTTGGAGAGCACCTTCGATACTGGACCAAGGAAATTTAGGGGTCTGAGCGTACGCACGACGTGGTATGCGCACGCACAAGAGGAATTTTTGCAAAGTGTGCGCACGCACAGGCTAGCATGCGTACGCATAAGAAGAAAAGTGGCCAGCGCTCTCAAGTCACGCTAGTAAGAAAGCGTAGCGCTCTCCTGGGAGGAACAACGCTCGCACTCATTGCTCATTCCAAAGCTCACAAGCGAGCGTGTTCGATGGGTAACCCAGGAGAAAATTTGGACTTGTGCATATGCACAGTCCCGGGTGCGCATGCACACTAAGTGGCGCTCTCTTTTCACGCTCATCACCAAGCGTAAGATCCAAGCACCAAAATGGAAAGTCCAAAGGCCCAAGTACAAGAAGTGAAGACTTTGGGGAAGGCAATTGATGAGCGGATAATTTATACGCTTTTTGGCATTATTTTTAGGTAGTTTTTAGTAAGATCTAGCTAATTTTAGGGATGTTTTCATTGGTTTTTATGCTAAATTCACATTTCTAGACTTTACTATGAGTTTGTATGTTTTTCTGTGATTTCAGGTACTTTCTGGCTGAAATTGAGGGACCTGAGCAAAACTCTGATAGAAGGCTGACAAAGGACTGCTGATGTTGTTGGATTCTAACCTCCCTGCACTCGAAATGGATTTTCTGGAGCTACAGAACTTCAAATGGCGCGCTCTTAATGGCGTTGGAAATTAGATATCCATAGCTTTCCATTAATATATAATAATCCATACTTTATTCGAGATTAGATGATGCAAACTGGCGCTCAACGCCAGTTCCATGTTGCATTCTTGAGTCAAATGCCAGAAACACGTCACGAACCAGAGTTGAACGCCAAAAACACGTTACAACGTGGCGTTCAACTCCAAGAGAAGCCTCTACACGTGTAAAGCTCAAGCTCAGCCCAAGAACACACCAAGTGGGCCCCGGAAGTGGATTTTTGCATCAATTACTTACTTCTGTAAACCCTAGTAGCTAGTCTAGTATAAATAGGACATTTTACTATTGTATTAGACATCTTTAGTCTCAGTTTTAATCTATTATTCATCTTAGGAGACTATTGATCACATTCATGGGGCTGGCCATTCGGCCATGCCTGGACCATCACTTATGTATTTTCAACGGTGGAGTTTCTACACACCATAGATTAAGGGTGAGGAGCTCTGCTGTACCTCGCGTTTTAAAGCAATTACTACAATTTTCTATTCAATTCAGTTTATTCTTGTTCTAAGATATTCGTTGCACTTCACCATTGTGAATGTGATGATCTGTGACACTCATTATCATTCTCACCTATGAACGCGTGACTGACAACCACTTCTGTTCTACCTTAGACCGAACGCATATCTCTTAGATTCCTTAATCAGAATCTTCGTGGTATAAGCTAGAATTGATGGCGGCATTCATGAGAATCTGAAAAGTCTAAACCTTGTCTGTAGTATTTCGAGTAGGATTCAGGGATTGAATGACTGTGACGAGCTTAAAACTCGCGATTGTTGGGCGTGATGACAAATGCAAAAGAATCAATGGATTCTATTCCGACATGATCGAGAACCGACAGATGATTAGCCGTGCTGTGACAAGAGCATTTGGACCTTTTTCACTGAGAGGATGGGATGTAGCCATTGACAATGGTGATACCCTACATACAGCTTGCCATGGAAAGGAGTAAGAAGGATTGAAGGAAGGCAGTAGGAAAGCAGAGATTCAACAGGGATAAAGCATCTCCATATACTTATCTGAAATTCTCACCAATGATTTACATAAGTATTTCTATGTTTAATTTCTGTTTATTTATTATTATTATTCGAAAACTCCATAACCATTTGAATCAGCCTAACTAAGATTTACAAGATGACCATAGCTTGCTTCATACCAACAATCTCCGTGGGCTCGACCCTTACTCACGTAAGGTTTATTACTTGGACGACCCAGTGCACTTGCTGGTTAGTTGTACAGAGTTGTGAAGAAAGTGCTGAGTTAGTAGATGTGCATACCAAGTTGAATGCCATTGTTAGAGATCACAATTTCGTGTACCAAGTTTTTGGCGCCGTTGTCAGGGATTGTTCGAGTTTGGACAACTGACGGTTCATCTTGTTGCTCAGATTAGGTAATTTTATTTTCAAAAATCTTTCAAAAAAAAATTTTGTCACCTGTTTTTGAAAAATTTTCAAAATTCTTAAGAATGAATTCTAGAGTTTCATGAAGCATGTTGAATCCTCTCCCATTAAACTTGACATGGAGATTAAAGAAGAAGAAGCACAACCTCCCATGCCCTTGGTGAGCAGTGAAGAAGAGATCAAATTAGAAGAAAGCTACCAAAAGGAAGAGGTTGATATTGAAGAAGCTTGCAAGGAGGTGGAAGTTGTCAAAGAAGAGCCCAAGGGAATAGAGCTGGAAATCACCTTGCCAAAGTTGTTGGATACATCCCCCCAAAGCCATCACCATCCACTCCTTCATTCAAGTGGGTAAATCTCTCATCTCTAAGCTTAATTAGCTCACTTGAATATGCTTTACTTGAGACAGATGGTCAGCTTAGAGCCCTTTGTGGCATTAAGCGTAAGAGGGAGATGGTCAGTGGTAGAAGTTGTCAAGCAAGGTTCAACATGCTTGTGTGCTCAAGGTTTAAATGAAAGGGTTGGTGTAAAGCTCAACTGAATAGGTCTAGGAAGTTGTTTGGCTGCTTTAGTGAGAATTCAGATTGCTTGCTACCCGGATGGAATCATAATGATCAACAAGAAGACAGGTGCAAAAGCAAGGTTTGGGACCCCAGAATTCATTCTAGCAATCAACACTCTTGGGCTCTTGTCACTTGCTTTAACTTGCTTGAAGGATTTCTGCGCCTAGTTTGGGATCCCGGAGGCTATTGGAAGTACAGGCAGGTAGAAGTTTCAGGATGAGTTCAAGCACAAGCCGCCATTACAAGAAGCTCACCAGAATGTCCAACTTAAGGACTTTAACTAAAAGTGCTAGGTGGGAGACAACCCACCATGGTATGATCGTTCCTTTTTCAGTTTTAGTCTATTTTTGAGTTTTGATTGAACCTGAAATCATGCATAGCATTCATATTAAGCATTGCATTCTGCATACTGCATTATAAAAAAAATTTGCACGCGACTGATGAACAAATTTTTGACGGTTTAGAATTTCACTATGGAAATCTCGTTGTAAAGTATAGTTTCTAAACAAACAATAATCCTTTCATACAAACATTTGTTTGTCACAAGTACAAACCCCTAAATTTATAAACCGAAGTATTGAACCTCGGGTCGTTCTCCCTAGGAATTGTAATGAAGTGTCTTGTTATTGGTTGTGAGTTATATTTGGGGTTTTTAAGATTTTAGACAAGAAATATAAATGAAAAAGAAAATAAACTAACAACTAATAAAGCTCTTGGCAAGATATGAGTACTAGAAGTCCTATCCTAGTTATCCTCCTCAATTGTGATAACAAATTATCCATTACTCCCACTTAGTTAACCTCTAACCATGGAGGAAAGTCAAGTGGATGAATCAATTTGATTCCTCAAGTCCTAATCAACTCCTAAAGGAAAGACTAGCTTTAGAGGCGTTCAATTCAATTAGCAACTTCTAATTATCAATCAACAAAGGAATTAGATAACTTAAGAGTCAGTAATTACTCTACCTAGGCCAAGAGGAACAAAACCTACACTAAAATCCAACCAAGCATTTCATCAAATACTTGGAAGGCACAAAAGAAAAGCATAGTAAATTGACAACAAGAATGAAATCTAACAACAATTATTGAAAAGAATTAATAACAACAATTAAAAGAAACACATTTATTATGAATTACCTTGATTGAATTGAAAGAGAGTAGAAGAAACAAAAGTAGATCTACAACAAAACACAAGAACAACATAAAAGGGATTACAACAAAAGAATAGAAGAAGAATGAATGTAACTACAAGGAATTGAGAAGATAGAAGTAGAAGAAGATGAATCTAAATCTAGATCTAAGAACAAAACCTAATCCTAATCCTAATCCTAATCCTAGAGAGAAGTGAGAGCTTCTCTCTCTAGAAACTACTTCTAACTACTTCTAAAACTAAACTATGACTAATGATCAAAAGTATGTAAAGTATCTAAAGTATATTGATTCCCCTTCAATCCTTGGCTTAAATAGCATCAGAAATGAGTTGGATTGGGCCCACAAGGCTTTAGAATTCGCTGGCCACATATTGCTTTAAGTGGATCATATGGCAGCAACGATGCGTGCGTGTATAGTGCACATACGCGTCACCATACGTGTAGAAACTATGACAAATCTTATATTGTTTCGAAGCCCCGGATGTTAGCTTTCCAACCCAACTAAAACCGCATCATTTGGACCTCTGTAGCTCAGGTTATGGTCAATTAAGTGCAAAGAGGTCGGCTTGACAGCTTTTGCGATTCCATCATTTTTTCATGAGTTCTCCATTTTTTCATGCTTTTCCTTCATTTCCTTTATCCAATCTTTGCCTCCTAATTCTGAAATCACTTAACAAACATATCAAGGCATCTAATGGAATCAAGGTGAATTAAATTTAGCTATTTTAAGACCTAAAAAGCATGTTTTCACTCTTAAGCACAATTAAAGGAGAAGTTATAAAATCATGCTATTTCATTGGATAAATGTGGGTAAAAGGTGATAAAATCCCCTAAATTTAACACAAGATAAACTCTAAAAATGGGGTTTATCAACCTCCCCACACTTAAATCAAGCATGTCCTCATGCTTAAGCCAAGAGAGAAACAAAGGGTATCAACATTTATTCAATGGAAACTAACTAAATGCAATCTACCTATATGCAACTATCTAAATGAATGCAATTGCTTGGTCAAAATAAATCAATTCCCAAGAAGCATATATGCATAAGGCCTAGGACTAGCAAGTCTAATTCACAATTGAATTAAGTTATTAAATATTTTTACAAACTTGCATGAAAAGATGGTCATAGGTGAAAACATGTAATTGAGTATCAAACCCTCACCAGATGTATTTGCACTCTATTTGCTCAATTGTTTAGGGTTGATTCTCTCAATTCTCCCCTAATCATGCTTTCCAAGATTTGTTTTTTTCTAACAATCGACATATATTTCATGCATGCATACATCTATCATGAGGTCTTTTCTTTAGGTTGTAATGGGGTTAGGGTCAAGGTAGGATGCATATATGGTTAAGTGAGCTTGAAATTTGAATCTTTGATAAGCTTAAACTTTCCACTTAACCTATATAATAACCCATACAATTAAATTCTACTCTAACTACCAATTTTTCTTACTTTTTCACATACTCATGCATTTCCTTGTCATTTCACAACACATATGCATTGATTTTATTGGGCTTTACTTTGCTTTGGGGCATTTTGTCCCCTTTTTATTTCTTTCTTTTTCTTTCTTTCTTTCTTTTTCTATTTTTTTCTTTTCTTTTCCATATTGTTTTTCTTTTCTTTTCTTTTTCTTTTGTTTTTCTCATTTTTTTTCTTTCTATATATAAGAGCATCAATGCATAAGGTTTTACATTTGATCAATACATGAGTATGTACCCAATTCTCAATATTTTCAACAAAATACAAAATACACCCCCTTTTCCCAACCAATGTCCCAAGTTTTCCCACTCTTGAATGATGCTCACACACACTAGCCTAAGCTAATCAATGATCCAAATAAGGACATTTATTGTTTTCCGCTTTAGGCTTGTAATGTGCTAAATTAAGAACAAGTGGGTTAATTGTAGGCACAAATTAGCTAACAATGGAAGATAAAAGGTAAGGCTATTTGGGAAAGTGAGATAATGAAATGATGGCCTCAATCATATAAATGCATGAATACTCAAAATAATGGACATAAAGAATCAAACAAATCAAAGATTACATTCATAGAAAGAGAATAATTACACACAAGAAGGAAAAATAAGTGGTCATAGGATGTAACCACACCATTAGACTCAAATCTCACAAGCTTGTGTTCTTAGCTCAAAACATGATCCACAAGATATATAATTCAAGCAAGTTCTATGAAAAGTTTTCACTCAAATCAATTGGTGCCCTATAGATAGAAATCCTTGGAAAATTTCATTATTTTGACTAAGCTTATTGTGTATACATATGCAAAAATAAGAAAATGCAAGTAAAAACCCTAATATCCTAGAATGAAATGCAAAAGTTTTGGGATTAGAAATTTGTCACCCAAAATCGCCGACCGGTCGGACGACTTCCCCACACTTAAAAGTTTGCACCGTCCTCGGTGCACTCAAAGATGAGCAAGGGGGTTCGGCAAATCTCTGGATTGCTGCGTGGTCATAATCTTACTTCCATGTTTGCTTATGGTGCATTCATTATGAAAAACAAAAATATAACACCATATGATGAGAAGATATAAAAGCGAGGAAGCATACATTGTTGGAATGAGGTAAATCACTATAAATGAGTGAGTGAATTAGTGTGACATTAGGAAATATTAGGTGTGTGAATTCTAGATTAGGCGCCTTTTAGAACACACATTAGCATAAAGTTATGTCACAAAAGAAGCATGCACTTTACTCATTCTAGTATGCTTGAGATGTTTGAAGTAAACTTGTAAGGTAAAACAAGCATTAAAGAAGCATGAAAGCATTCAAGCTAAAGCATATGGATGCATATGATCATGAAACACAATGCATTAAGGTAAATGCTCAACATCATCCATCAAGAAATTGCCCACTCAAAGAGAGAGTTCAAATCACATGGTGGCTAGCTACAACATGCAATTCAAAAGAGTCACAAGCTCGAGGGCAATTCTCATCACCTGCTATTTTCAAAAGGTAAGCATGAAGAACTCAAAACCAAGTAGCAAAGTATAACCTCAACAATAGAATCCAACAAAAATTATAAACATAGTGATGTTAAGAAAACATCCCTTTTTAATACTCAGCAGCAATTAATGGTAAACAAGAATATCAACCCAACACTTACAATGAAAAAGAGAAAATGAAATGAAAACTAACTAAAACTAACTAAGTAAGCTAACTAACTAACTGATTAGTTAACTAAAATAAATGGTTATCAATGGTGTTTGGATGTGTTGGATGAGTTGTAGAAGAAGGGAAGAAGAAAGGAGAAGGGAAGAAATGGAAGGAGGAGAAGAAAATAAATGTAGTGAAAGAAGGACATCCGCGCGTATGCGCGCATGGTGCGCGCGCGCGGATGGTGGTGCAATGGATGCAACGCGTACGCGCACAAGGTGCGTTCGCGTCGATGGCTTATTCCGAGAGTGGCGCGTACGCGGCAGGTGTGCGTACGCGTGAATTGGTTTGTGCCTCAGGCCTAATTTCCGCACAGTGCAGGCCTAACTCTCGGGTCAAGGTATGGAAGGTGGAACTTATCAATCCACGCATATGCATGCATGGCGCATGCGCGTGGATGGTCCAAAATGCTTGATGCACACGTGCGCGTGTATTGCGCACGCGCATGGATGGTGCTCTGTTTTCAAAAATTTTCTATGTTTTTGCACCAATCCAAGCATTCCAAACCTCCAAACAGCTACCAAAATACCTTAAAACCTTATTTAACATACTAAACTATCAACTATACTCAACTAGCTAAACAAAATATGAAATCAACTAAATTCTACACTATTTACAAAAAAGAAAATGAAAAGATGTTACCATGGTGGGGTGTCTCCCACCTAGCACTTTTGTTTATTGTCCTTAAGTTGGACTTATGGGAAGCTCCTCATCAAGGTGGCTTGTGCTTGTATTCATCTTGGAACTCTTGATTCTCCATTGTGCCCCAAGATTTCCTATGGGTTGAGCCAAGTGTTGATGAAGTTCTTCACAAGCTTGGGGCTCCCAAAGTTGGTCCTCGTTTTCTAGTCCGGGATCCCACACTTTATTTTCACACCCGTCTTGAAGTTAATCATCATTATTAATCCATCCGGGTGGTAAGCAAAATGAATTCTCAAGGTGATACCAAACTCTCCTTTTAGACCCATTCAATTGAGCACAAGCCCAACCTTTGCATCTAAGCCTTGAGGTATCAACCAAAATGAGCCTTGATTTACAACGCCATCCACTAAACATTCTTCTCTTACGCTTTATCCCACAAATCATCCTAAGTTGACCATCCGTTTCAAGCAAACCATACTAAAGTGGGGTAATAAAGCTAATAGAAATGAGTTTTAGCCACTCAAGTGAAGGAATAGATGACAACCTAGGCAAAGAAGCTTCCAAGGATCTTGACAAAGCATATTCAACTTCCGTTCTTCTTTTTCCAAGGGCTTCCACCTCTTCACAAGATTTTTCAAATTCAATCCTTTGTTCATCAATTTCATCTAACTCTTCTCCATCACTTAAATCATAAATGGGAGGTTGAGAGAAATATACCTCCACATCGCTCTCTTCTTCATCGGGAGAGGGTTCTTCAAGTTCAAAGGATTCACCACCACTAGGATTCGATGCTTGATCTTCATCTCCAAGGGAACTCAACTCTTGCTCCATTCCTTCCAAGTCTTCATATGGGATATGCCTTGGAGGTTGTGCACATTTCTCCTCAACATCAACTTCAATCTTCTTGGAGGGGTTTTCTTCAAACCTAGGTTCCCATGGGGGTTCCGCATCTCCTACGTCTTCAACCACTTCTTCTTTTTCTTCAATGGTCAAAGGTTCCTCCAATTGTTGTAACACAAAGTAGCATTCCTCCTTTTCCACCGGAGTTTCCAATCTCTCCTTCATGTTATGTTCCTCTTTAGATTCTCCGCATGTAGCCATGGAAGTTCCTTGAGTGTCCAAAAGTTGGGATGCTAGCCGGTTTACCACCTCATCCAAGGCGGTCATGAATTATTGCACATCCCTTGTCATCTCCTCTTGTCTTTGAAGAAGAACACCAAGGGTTTCATCCATTAGAGGTTGGGGTGGATGGGAGGGTTCATCATATTGGGGGAAGTGTTCATAATAGGAAGGTGGTTCATCATAGTAATGATGTGGTGGTTCTATGTACTCCATTTGTTCCATTTTTTGCTCAACACACTCCAATCTATTGTTCTCAAGTTGAGATTCTACAATCCCTTTCATACTTCCCTCTTCGGTTGCTCCTTCACAATCATCTTTAGACATATGGTATAAGTCCCATGCATCTAACTTTTCATGGATGGTTGCTTGAAGTCGATCCATTGCTTCCTTGAAAGATGGACATGGAAATTCTTCCATGGAGGGTTGTGGTGCAATGTAGAATTCATCTTGTGGTTGAAAGTTCTCATACATTAGAGGTGGTTCATCTTGGTCATAATATGGAGAAGGTGGCTCTTGGAAGTATTGAGGTTGGAATGGTGGTGGTTCAATATGTGGCTCACATGGCTCAAAAGGTGGTTGGTATGGTGGATAAGGATTAGGGTCATATGAAGGTGCTTGGTGGTAGAGGGCTTGTGAGCATGGTAGTTCAAAGCTATGTTAAGGAGGGGGTTCATAGGCATATGGTGGTGGTTCTTGAAAGTCACAAGGAGATTCACCATAGCCATTGGATTGGTATGCATCATAGAATAGCTCTTCTTCATAGTACATTGGTGGAGGTTGTTGCCAAGAAGATTGAACATTTGCATATGACTCCTCCCACCTTTGGTTATCCCATCCTTGATACATCTCTTCATTGTAATCTCCACTTCCTACAATATAGTTGTAATCATACTCATAACCAAAGTGAGAATTCATGATGAAAAGAGAGAACAAAAAATCAAAAGCTAATAGAAAATAAGAGAAACAAAATTCTACAACTAGCAAATAAAGCAAAAAGCAAGATATTCACACTATTCACATATGTACAATAACCAATAACATAACACCATTGCAATTCCCCGGCAACGGCGCCATTTTGATGAACGAATTTTTGACGGTTTAGAATTTCACTAAGGAAATCTCGTTGTAAAGTATAGTTTCTAAACCAACAATAATCCTTTCATACAAACATTTGTTTGTCACAAGTACAAACCCCTAAATTTATAAACCGAAGTATTGAACCTCGGGTCGTTCTCCCTAGGAATTGTAATGAAGTGTCTTGTTATTGGTTGTGAGTTATATTTGGGGTTTTTAAGATTTTGGACAAGAAATATAAATGGCAAAGAAAATAAACTAACAACTAATAAAGCTTTTGGCAAGATATGAGTACTAGAAGTCCTATCCTAGTTATCCTCCTCAATTGTGATAACAAATTATCCATTACTCCCACTTAGTTAACCTCTAACCATGGAGGAAAGTCAAGAGGATGAATCAATTTGATTCCTCAAGTCCTAATCAACTCCTAAAGGAAAGACTAGCTTTAAAGGCATTCAAATCAATTAGCAACTTCTAATTATTAATCAACAAAGGAATTAGATAACTCAAGAGTCAGTAATTACTCTACCTAGGCCAAGAGGAACAAAACCTACACTAAAATCCAACCAAGCATTTCATCAAACACTTGGAAGGCACAAAAGAAAAGCATAGTAAATTGACAACAAGAATGAAATCTAACAACAATTATTGAAAGGAATTAACAACAACAATTAAAAGAAACACATTTATTATGAATTACCTTGATTGAATTGAAAGAGAGTAGAAGAAACAAAAGTAGATCTACAACAAAACACAAGAACAACATAAAAGAGATTACAACAAAAGAATAGAAGAAGAATGAATGTAACTACAAGGAATTGAGAAGATAGAAGTAGAAGAAGATGAATCTAAATCTAGATCTAAGAACTAAACCTAATCCTAATCCTAATCCTAGAGAGAAGTGAGAGCTTCTCTCTCTAGGAACTACTTCTAACTACTTCTAAAACTAAACTATGACTAATGATCAAAAGTATGTAAAGTATCTAGAGTACAATGATTCCCTTTCAATCCTTGACTTAAATAGCATCAGAAATGAGTTGGATTGGGCTCACAAGGCTTTAGAATTCGCTGGCCACATATTGCTTTAAGTGGATCATATGGCAGCAACGACGCGTGCGCGTACAGTGCACATACACGTCACCATACGTGTAGCAACTATGACAAATATTATATCATTTCGAAGCCCCGGATGTTAGCTTTCCAACCCAACTAAAACCGCATCATTTGGACCTCTGTAGCTCATGTTATGGTCAATTAAGTGCAAAGAGGTCGGCTTGACAGCTTTTGCGATTCCCTCATTTCTTCATGAGTTCTCCATTTTTTCATGCTTTTCCTTCATTTCCTTTATCCAATCTTTGCCTCCTAATTCTGAAATCACTTAACAAACGTATCAAGGCATCTAATGGAATCAAGGTGAATTAAATTTAGCTATTTTAAGACCTAAAAAGCATGTTTTCACTCTTAAGCACAATTAAAGGAGAAGTTATAAAACCATGCTATTTCATTGGATAAATGTGGGTAAAAGGTGATAAAATCCCCTAAATTTAACACAAGATAAACCCTAAAAATGGGGTTTATCAGTGACGCGACAGCGTCGCCAACGCGTCTGCGTCATAGGTGCGTTGGGAAGAAAATAAATTGAACAGAGAGTCATGCAAGAGTATGGCTGGAGGCGTGCCTTTGGCACAAACTGATCCACGCGATCGCGTCGCTGACGCGTCCGCGTCATGTGGGAAAAATGCCTCCCATGCGTCCGCGTCACCCATGCGAACGCGTGCCCTATAAATCAACGTAAAAAGGGTGTATGGCCGAAAGTTGAGCTGGAATTGGGCTAGACTCGTGCTAGAAGCACAAGCCCTACCACGCGAATGCGTGCCCTACGCATCTGCATTGTTTTTCAATATAGGCCATCCACGCGATCGCGTCACCCTAAAATTTGGCAATAAGCGTTTAAAACAGAGAGTTGCGCGACTGCGAGGCTGCCCTCGCGCTAATAGCACAAATCGATCCACGCGACCGCGTGGATGACGCGTCCGCATCATTTCATAGAAGCGCTAGTGACGCGTCCGCGTCACAAGTGGCACACAGCTTATCCAGATCAGCCAAATATCTTATCTTTTCTTCCCCATATCTAAATCTTTTCTTTCCTTCTTATTTCTTTCTCCCTCCTTTCATACTTTCTTTTTCTTTTCGATTGGTGTTAAAAATTCTCTTCTTCAACTATTGCATCTTTTCTTGAAATTATTTTGGTGTCTCATGACTTGTTTTATTCTAATTGGGTATTATTATTCTTAAGTCAATGCTAATTTTTTATAATACTGATATTCCTTTTGCATTGATATGCACTTACACTATCTTGCATTACCCACAGTCTCTTCTCCATTGTTGCAACTTTTGCACTATTAATATGCCATTTGCTTCCACTATTTTCTCACTTGCATGTTGTAGCTACCATGTAATTGAGACCTTTATTATTTGGCATTAACACCCATATTTTATTTATGTCCTTATCTTTATTTTTGGGTTACTTCCCTTCCATTTTCTCTTCTTTCAGGATGGCCGCCACAAGAGAGAAAAGCTTCTTAATGGGGAGACAGGCAAGTCAATCTGCACAATCTATAGAAAAAGACATTAGTTGAAGCAACCCGTCCACTCGCACATCTTAGCATGCACTGAGGACGGTGCAATCTTTAAGTGTGGGGAGGTCGATACCGATCTCCACGGGTTAGTTATTCTCTTCTCAACACCAATATTCTAGTTTCTTTGTTTGTTCATTGTTGCATTGCATAATAGATTTAATTTGTAGTTGATTGTTTGCATTTAAGTACTACTTAGTTGAAAAATAATAAGTTTCTTTTTAAGACCTTACTTTTGAAAATTTTCACTAATTTAAATTAAAATAAATTTAAAATTAAAATTTTCTATGTGTTAAATTTGTTTGAAGTTGTATTTGGAACATGGTCTTTGAGCCAAAGAACACACAACCTATGAGATTTGAGCTTAATTGCATGGTTACATTATTTAACCATAAATATTTTTTTTGTGTGTTTTCTTCTCTATGATTGCAATTGGTGGACGAAATTGTGATCATCAATAATGGCTCTTTGGTATGTGCATCTATTAACTCAGCACTTTCTTTCCACAACTTCGCTCAACTAACCAGCAAGTGTACTGGGTCGTCCAAGTTATACCTTACGTGAGTAAGGGTCGATCCCACGGAGATTGTTGCTAAGAAGCAATCTATGGTCATCTTGTAAATCTCAGTCAGGCTGATTCAAATGTGATTGGATTAGATAATTAAAAGATAAATAAAATAGGATAGAAATACTTATGTAAATTAATGGTGGGAATTTCAGATAAGCGTATGGAGATGCTTGTCCCTATTGAATCTCTGCTTTCCTACTGCTTTCGTCCAATCCTTCTTACTCCTTTCCATGGCAAGCTGTATGTAGGGCATCACCGTTGTCAATGGCTACATCCCATCCTCTCAGTGAAAATGGTCCAAATGCTCTGTCACAGCACGACTAATCATTTGTCGATTCTCAATCAGGTTGGAATAGAATCCCGTGATTCTTTTGCGTGTGTCACTAACGCCCAGCCTTCAGGAGTTTGAAGCTCGTCACAGTCATTCAATCCCGGAATCCTACTCGGAATACCACAGACAAGGTTAGACTTTTCGGATTCCCATGAATGCCGCCATCAATTCTAGCTTATACCACAAAGATTTTGATTAAGGAATCCAAGAGATATGCGCCCGGTCTAAGGTAGAATGGAAGTGGTTGTCAGTCACGCACGTTCATAGGTGCGAATGATGATGAGTGTCATGGATCATCACATTCATCAAGTTGAAGTGCAACGAATATCTTAGAATAAGAATAAATCGAATTGAATAGAAGATAGTAGTAATTGCATTGAAACTTGAGGTACAGCAGAGCTCCACATCCTTAATCTATGGTGTGTAGAAACTCCACCGTTGAAAATACATAAGTGAAAGGTCCAGGCATGGCCGAATGGCCAGCCCCCAAAACGTGATCAATAGTCTCCTAAGATGAATAAAATAAAACTGAGACCAAAGATGTAACATGGTCAAAAGGACGACTAATACACTAGTAAAACGTCTTATTTATACTAAACTAGCTACTAGGGTTTACAAGAGTAAGTAATTGATGCATAAATCTACTTCCGGGGCCCACTTGGTGTGTGCTTGGGCTGAGCTTGATCTATCCACGAGCTGAGGCTTCTCTTGGAGTTGAACGCCAAGTTGTAACGTCTTTTGGGCGTTCAACTCTGATTCGTGACGTGTTTCTGGCGTTTGACTCCAGAATGCAGCATGGAACTGGCGTTGAGCGCCAGTTTACGTCGTCAAATCCCAAATAAAGTATAGACTATTATATATTGCTGGAAAGCTCTGAATGTCTAATTTCCAACGCCGTTAAGAGCGCGCCATTTGAAATTTTGAAGCTCCAGAAAATCTATTTCGAGTGCAGGGAGGTCAGATTCCAACAGCATCAGCAGTCCTTTGTTAGCCTCCTATCAGAGTTTTGCTCAGGTCCCTCAATTTCAGCCAGAAAATACCTGAAATCACAGAAAAACACACAAACTCATAGTAAAGTCCAGAAATATGAATTTAGCATAAAAACTAATAAAAACATCCCTAAAAGTAACTAGATCATACTAAAAACTACCTAAAAACAATACCAAAAAGCGTATAAATTATCCGCTCATCACAACACCAAACTTAAATTGTTGCTTGTCCCCAAGCAACTGAAAATCAATTAGGATAATAAGAAGAGAATATACTATAAATTCCAAAATATCAATGAATATTAATTATGATTACATGAGCGGGACTTGTAGCTTTTTGCTTCTGAACAGTTTTGGCATCTCACTTTCTCCCTTGAAGTTTAGAATGATTGGCTTCTCTAGGAACTTAGAATTTCGGATAGTGTTATTGATTCTCCTAGTTAAGTATGTTGATTCTTGAACACAGTTACTTTTATGAGTCTTGGCCGTGGCCCTAAGCACTTTGTTTTCTAGTATTACCACCGGATCATAAATGCCACAGACGCATGACTGGGTGAACCTTTTCAGATTGTGACTCAGCTTTGCTAGAGTCCCCAGTTAGAGGTGTCCAGAGCTCTTAAGCACACTCTTTTTGCTTTGGATCACGACTTTAACCACTCAGTCTCAAGCTTTTCACTTGGGCCTTCATGACACAAGCACATGGTTAGGGACAGCTTGATTTAGCCGCTTAGGCCTGGATTTTATTTCCTTGGGCCCTCCTATCCATTGATGTTCAAAGCCTTGGATCCTTTTTACCCTTGCCTTTTGGTTTTAAGGGCTATTGGCTTTTTCTACTTGCTTTTTCTTTTTCTTTCTAAATTTTTTTTTTCGCAAGCCTTTGCTTTTTCACTGCTTTTTCTTGCTTTAAGAATCAATTTTATGATTTTTCAGATCATCAATAACATTTCTCTTTGTTCATCATTCTTTCAAGAGCCAACAATTTTAACATTCATAAACAACAAGATAAAAAATATGCACTGTTCAAGCATTCATTTAGAAAACAAAAAGCATTGTCACCACATCAATATAGTTAAACTAAATTCAAAGATAAATTCGAAATTCATGTACTTCTTGTTCTTTTTGAATTTAAAAACATTTTTTTATTTAAGAAAGGTGAAGGATTCATGGAATTATTCATAGCCTTAAGACATAGTTATTAAACACTAATGATCATGAAGTAGAGACACAAATATAGATGACATAATAAACATAAAAAATCGAAAAATAGAAAAAAAAAAGAACAAGGAATGAGTCCACCTTAGTGGCGTCTTCTTCTTGAAGGACCAATGATGTCCTTAAGCTCTTCTATGTCCCTTCCTTGCCTTTGTTGCTCCTCCCTCATTGCTCTTTGATCTTCTCTTATTTCATGGAGAATGATGGAGTGCTCTTGATGTTCCACCCTTAATTGATTCACATTGTAACTCAAATCTTCTAAGGAAGTGTTGAGTTGTTCCCAATAGTTGTTGGGAGGAAAGTGCATCCCTTGAGGCATCTCCGGGATTTCTTGGTGATGAGAAGTAGAGGACTTATCGGCTATTTTGTAGAATTTATGGGAGATGACTTCTTGAACTTCTACTTCCTCTCCAATCATGATGCTATGAATCATGATAAACCGATCCACAGTAACTTCAGATCGGTTGCTAGTGGGAATGATGGAGTGTTGAATGAACTCCAACCATCCTCTAGCCACAGGCTTGAGGTCCAGTCTTCTTAGTTGAACCGGCTTGCCTTTGGAGTCTCTTTTCCATTGAGCTCCTTCCACACATATGTCCATAAGGACTTGGTCCAACCTTTGATTAAAGTTGACCCTTCTAGTGTAGGGGCGTGCATCTTCTTGCATCATGGGTAAGTTGAACGCCAACCTCACATTTTTCGGACTAAAATCTAAGTATTTCCCCCGAACCATTGTAAAATAATTCTTTGGATTCGGGTTCACACTTTGATCATGGTTCCTAGTGATCCATGCATTGGCATAGAACTCTTGAACCATTAAGATTCCAACTTCTTGAATGGGGTTGGTTAGAACTTCCCAACCTCTTCTTTGGATCTCATGTCGGATCTCCAGATACTCATTTTTCTTGAGCTTGAAAGGAACCTCAGGGATCACCTTCTTCTTGGCCACAACATCATAGAAGTGGTCTTGATGGGCTTTGGAGATGAATCTTTCCATCTTCCATGACTCGGAGGTGGAAGCTTTTGTCTTCCCTTTCCCTTTTCTAGAGGATTCTCCGGCCTTAGGTGCCATCAATGGTAATGGAAAAACAAAAAGCTTATGCTTTTACCATACCAAACTTAAAATATTGCTCACCCTCGAGCAAGAGAAGAAAGAAAAGAAGAAGAAGAAGAAGAAAATATGGAGGAGAAGGGGAGCTGTAGGTTTCGGCCAAGGTATAGAAGAGGGGGTTGTGTTGTGTGAAAATGAAGTAGAATGGAGGGGTATATATAGGGAGGAGGGAGAGGGTAGGTTCGGCCATTTAGGGTGGGTTTGGGTGGGAAAGATTTTTGAATTTCGAAGGTAGGTGGGGTTTATGGGGAAGAGTGGATGGATGTGAGTGGTGAAGGGGGTAATTGGGAAGAGAGGTTGAGGTAATTGGTGAAGGGTTTTTGGAAAAGTGTGTTATAGGATTAATTAGGAGGTAAGGTAGGAATATGTTAGGTGGGGATCCTGTGGGGTCCACAGATCCTAAGATGATCCTGTAGGGTCCACAGATCCTGAGGTGTTAAGGATTTACATCCCTGCACTAATTAGGCATGTAAAATGCCTTAGCATACCATTCTGGCATTTAAACGCCGAAGTGATGCACGTTCTGGGCGTTCAACGCCCATGTGTAGCATGTTTCGGGCGTTGAACGCCAGTTCCATGCTTGTTACTGGTGTTCAGTGCCAGCTTTCCTCAGGGCATATTCCTGGCGTTCAAACGCCAGGATGTTGCTTATTTCTGGCATTCAGCGCCAGATCCATGCTCTGTTCTGGCGTTGAACGCAAGCCAGATGCACCTTACTGGCGTTTAAACGCCAGTAAGTCCTTCCTCCAGGGTGTGATTTTTCTTCTGCTATTTTTGATTCTGTTTTTAATTTTAATAATTTTTTCGTGACTCCACATGATCATGAACCTACTAAAACACAAAATAACAATTAAATAAAAATAAAATTAGATAAATAAAAATTGGGTTGCTTCCCAACAAGCGCTTTTTTAATGTCAATAGCTTGACAGTGGGCTCTCATGGAGCCACATAGGTGGTCAGGTCAATGTTGTGGACTTCTAACACCAAACTTAGAGTTTGGATATGGGGGTTCAACACCAAACTTAGAGTTTGGTTGTGGCCTCCCAACACCAAACTTAGAGTTTGGATATGGGGGTTCAACACCAAACTTAGAGTTTACTTGTGGCCTCCCAACACCAAACTTAGAGTTTGATTGTGGGGGCTCTGTTTGACTCTGTATTGAGAGAAGCTCTGCATGCTTACTCTCCTTTGTTACAGAAGGATAGCCGTGTGCCTTAAACACAAGGAAGTCCCCATTCAATTGAAGGACTAATTCTCCTCTGTTAACATCTATCACAGCTTCTGCTGTGGCTAGGAAAGGTCTTCCAAGGATGATGCATTCATCCTCCTCCTTCCTAGTGTCTAAGATTATAAAATCAGCAGGAATGTAAAGGCCTTTAACCTTTACCAACACGTCCTCTACTGATCCATAAGCTTGTCTTACTGACTTGTCTGCCAATTGTAATGAGAATAAGGCAGGCTGTACCTCAATGATCCCCAGCTTCTCCATTACAGAGAGTGGCATAAGATTTATGCCTGACCTTAGGTCACACAGAGCTTTTTCAAAGGTCATGGTGCCTATGGTACAGGGTATTAAGAATTTCCCAAGATCTTGTTTCTTTTGAGGTAGAGTTTGCTGAACCCATGTATCAAGTTCACTAATGAGCAAGGGAGGTTCACCTTCCCAAGTCTCATTACCAAATAACTTGGCATTCAACTTCATGATGGCTTCTAGATATTGAGCAACTTGCACTCCAGTTACATCTTCATCCTCTTCAGAGGAAGAATAATCTTTAGAGCTCATGAATGGCAGAAGGAGATTTAATGGAATCTCTATGGTCTCTATATAAGCCTCAGATTCCTTTAGGTCCTCAATAGGGAACTACTTCTTGTTTGAGAGACGTCCCAGGAGGTCTTCCTCACTAGGATTTTCATCCTTCTCCTCCCTTGTGCATTCGGCCATATTGATTACATCAATGGCCTTGCACTCTCCTCAGGGATTTTCTTCTGTATTGCTTGGGAGAATACTGGGAGGAGTTTCAGTGACTTTCTTACTTAGCTGGCCCACTTGTGCCTCCAAATTTCTGATGGAGGACCTTGTTTCACTCATGAAACTTAAGGTGGCTTTAGATAGATCAGAGACTAAATTTGCTAAATTAGAGGGGCTCTGCACAGAATTCTCTGTCTGTTGCTGAGAAGATGATGGAAAAGGCTTGTTATTGCTTAGCCTGTTTCTTCCACCATTATTAAAGCCTTGTTGAGGCTTTTGTTGATCCATCCATGAGAAATTTGGATGATTTCTCCATGATGAATTATAGGTGTTTCTATAAGGTTCACCCATGTAATTTACCTCTGCTATTGCAGGGTTCTCAGGATCATAAGCTTCTTCAGAAGCTGCTTCTTTAGTACTGTTGGATGCATTTTGCCATTGATAAACCCCATTTTTAGGGATTATCTTGTATTGAATTTAGAGTGTTTTGATAACCTTTTGTCACATTTAGCCTATGAATTAGCATGGTTTTGTTATCTCTCCCATATTTATGCTTAAGTGTAAAAACATGCTTTTTAAGCCTTATTTTGATGAATTCTAATTCTCCTTTAATTCCATAAGATGCCTTGATATGTTTGCTAGTAATCTCAGGTTGAAATAGGCTAGTCATGGATCAAAGGAGCAAGGAAGGAAGCATGCAAGTGGAGAGAAGCATAAAAAGTCAAAGAAGCAAAGTCAATCAAGCACGCGCACGCGCACAAGGCGCTCGCGCGCACATTACAGAATCGGTCAAGGACGCGCACGCGTACCGTGTGCGCACGCGTCGATGACCGCACATGACTTCATTAATGCAACACGTGCCTGGCGATTTGAAAGGGTTTCTGAACCCATTTTTGGCGCCAATTGCTAGGAGAGAGGAATAAAAGGATGAAGGTTTAAGAGGAAGACATTAGAAGTTAGTTACCATTAGTGATAGATTAGTTTAGAGTTAGTTTTCTAGAGAGAGAAGCTCTCACTTCTCTCTAGAATTAGGATTAGGTTTAGGTTAATCTCCCTCTTAGATCTAGGTTTAATTCATGCTTTGATTCACTTTTCCTTTGCCAATTCTTAATCTTCTCCTCTTCCTCTTTCTAGTTATGTACTTTAATAATTGTAATTCTTCATTTTGTTTTGGATAGATTGTTGTTCCTTTGTTTTCTTTCAATAATGCAATTTGAGGTAATTCATGATAATTGTGATTTCCTTGATTGTTGTTGTTAATTCTTTGCAATAATTGTTGTTAGATTCTATTCTTGTTGTCAATTTAATATGCTTTCCTTTTGTGCCTTCCAAGTGTTTGATGAAATGCTTAGTGGATTTTAGTATAGGTTTTGTTCCTCTTGGCCTAGGTAGAGTAACTAGTGACACTTGAGTTATCTAATTCCTTTGTTGATTGATAATTAGAAGTTGCTAATTGATTTGAATGCCTCTAAAGCTAGTCTTTCCTTTAGGAGTTGATTAGGACTTGAGGAATCAAATTGATTCATCCACTTGACTTCCCTCCATGGTTAGAGGTTAACTAAGTGGTAGCCATGAACAATTCTCATCACAATTGAGGAGGATAACTAGGATAGGACTTCTAATTCTCATAACTTGCCAAGAGCCTTTTATAGTTGTTAGTTTATTTTCATTGCCATTTACTTTTCATGCTTCTTATCAAAACCCCAAAATAACTCATAACCAATAACAAGACACTTTATTGTAATTCCTAGGGAGAACGACCCGAGGTTTAAATACTTCAGTTTATAAAATTAGGGGTTTGTTACTTGTGACAAACAATCTTTTGTATGAAAGGATTATTGTTGGTTTAGAAACTATACTTTACAACGAGACTTCATTAGTGAAATTCTAAACTGTCAAAAATCCAATCATCAAAATGGCGCCGTTGCCGGGGATTGCAATGGTGTTGTGTTATTGGTTATTGTACATATGTGAATAGTGTAAATATCTTGCTTTTTGCTTCATTTGCTAGTGTAGAATTTTATTTTCCCTTTCCACCATAAATTCTCACTTTGGCTATGAGTTTGGTTCTAATTATGTTGTAGGTAATGAGAGCTTCAATGAGGATGTGTATCAAGGATGGAACAATCAAAGGTGGGAGGAGCCATATGCATATGATCAATCTTCATGGCAACAACCTCCACCAATGCACTATGAAGAAGAGCCACTCTATGATGCATACCAATCAAATGGCTATGGTGAATCACCTTGTGACTTTCAAGAACCACCACCATATGTCTATGAACCATATCCTCAACATAAACCTCAACCATACTCACAAGCCTCTCCACATCAAGCACCTTCCTATAATCCATATCCATCATATGACCAAACCCCCATACCATACTCTTATGACAATTATGAGCAAGAACCCTTAGAACCACCACAACCCTATCAAGATTACTACCAAGAACCACCTCAATGCACACCACCTCCACAATTTTACCAAGAAGAATCACCTTCCTACTATGAACCCTCTCTCCAAAATGATGAACCCTCTTATTCATCCCAAGCCCCAATAGATGACCCTCTCACTTTGTTACTTCAAGGACAAGAAGCCATGAAGCGGGATACACTTGAGTATGTGACCAATTTGACCAAGGTGGTGCACACTTTAGCCCACCAATGTTTGAATACTCAAGGTACTTCCGTGACCACATGTGAAAAGTCAAAAGAAGAGCACAGCATGAAGGAGAAATTGGAAAATTCGGTGGAGAAGGAGGAGTCGAATTTTGTGTTGGAACAATTGGAGGAGCCTATGATCATTGAAGAAAAGGAAGAAGTGGTTGAAGATTTAGGAGATGTTGAAAGTCCATGGGAATGTAGCATCATGGAGAACTCTCCCAAGAAGCTTGATATTGATGTTGAAGAGGGTGCGCAACCTCCAAGGCATATCATCGTTGAAGACTTGGAAGAGGCTCATCAAGAAATGGATTCAATCATGGATGAATTTCTTTCTACAATAGAATCCTCTCCCATTGGACATGAAGTTGAAATTATAAAAGAATGTGCACAACCTCCCATACCCTTTGTGAGCAATGAGAAAGAGAGCTACCAAGAGGAAAACGTTGGCATGGTGTATATTGAAATTGAAGAATATGAAGAGGTTGATCAAGAGATGGATTTATTCATCAATGAATTCCTATCCCAAATTGAATCACCTCCTATTGGGCAAGATGAAGTTCTTGAAGACAACACCAAGCCAAGAGAAAAAGGGGAAAAGGTTGAAATTGAAGAAGCTCGCAAAGAGGTAGAAATACACAAAGAAGAGCACAAGGAAGTAGACCTTGCATTGTCTAAGTGTGGGGAAGTGTCCTTTCCCAAGTCACCATCCATCACAACATTCACGTGGGTAAATCTCTTATCCCTAAGCTTTACTTTCTCACTTGAATATGGTTTGATTGAAAATGATGGTCAACTTAGAGCTCTTTGTGGAGTTAAGAGTAAGAGGGAGTGGTGTAATGGTTGGAAAAAGAATGTTAGAGGGATGCTAAATTGTATGGGTCTAAAAGGAGAATTTGGTGCATAAAGGAGAATTCTATATGCCTACCACCCAAGTTGAATCATGATGATCAACTAGAAGATGGGTGCGAAAATAAGATATGGGATCCCGGATCACAACATGAAGACCAATTTTGGGAGCTCATATCTTGGGGAGAACCTCACCCAAGTTTGGTGAAGATGGTTGGAAATTCTGTCAACCAATTGAGAAGCAAAGATCCTTGCAGATTCAAGGATGAGTACAAACATAAGCCACCATGACAATAAGCTCCTCAAAATGTCCAACTTAAGGACTTAAACTAAAAGTGCTAGGTGGGAGGCACCCCACCATGGTAAACTCTCTCCACTCTCTTATAAGTTTGCTTAATAAGTGATTTGAGTTACCATTGTAGGTAGATGTTTCACATAAATTTGTTTGTACAACTTAATTGTTAGCTTAGTCACATGTATGTTGTGTTTAGTAGTAGATGAATAATATCAAATTGCATTCTTTGTAAATTGTATGATGGTTGATTGAATAAAGAGTTGTGAACAGTATGGGGAGCACCCAACATAATTTTTCTGAAAAAAAAAGCACGCGCACACTGTACGTGCACGCGTCCCTGTGCGGATGCATCATCACCCACGTACCCGAGAGTTGGGCCTCTCTTGGGCAAACATTATGCCCTGAGCCCAACCTGACTCACGCTGACGCGCACTACGTTTGTGCGCGCCAATCATGAGAGCAAGAACATGTACGCAGACGCGCACAAGCCGCGCCCGCGTCGATCTACTGCTGCAATTTTTAAGCCAAGCCCCAGAGAGTTGAGCCAGCTCTGAGCCAGCTTTAAGCCCCTGGCCCAACTCGATCTGCGCGGACGCGCACTTGCCGCGTGCGCGCCCATATGCCCAGGAAGGAATAGACGCGAGCGCACGCATTGCGCTAGTGCGCATTATCACAGATTACCAACTTACGCGGATGCGCGCTGTACGCGTGCGCGCCCTTACATGCTGCCGCCACTCTAGGCTTTCGTCCCGAGAGTTGGGCGTGCCTCAAGCCCACTCTAAGCCTCAGGCCCAACCCCATGTACGCGTGTGCGCATTGTACGCGCACGCGCCCTTGCATAATCTGCCAACCCACGCTAGAGCGCACTGTACGCTCACGCGTGGATCTCCATTTTCCTCAATGTACGCGGACGCGCAAGGTGCGCGCTCGCGTCGATTTAAAAAATAGGATAACCCTAATGCGTGAAGTGCACTGCACAGTCGCGCACCTTCTCTCTTCTCCCTTCCAACCTCCATTCTTTGTCTGCACTTCTGCCATAACCGCCGCGCAGCAGCGGCAGCCACTACCGGTGTCCATCAAACCCCTCTCTCTCCTCCATTCACTTCGTTCCCTCTCTCTCATCCACTCACTCTCTCCGTCTCAGTCTCCCACCCTCACCTCTGCCCGTCGCCACCAACGCCGTCGTTCCGCCACCACTGCCGGCAACAATACTCGGCGGCCCCCTCCCTCTCTTTCCTTCCTTCACATTCTCCCATCACTCTCCTCGCCGACCCTCCCTCCCTCAGTTTCTCGTTCTTCCGTTGCCACCACAGCCGGCCATCCTTTCCGCCACCACCCACGGCGGCAGAAATTCCCTGAGTCTGCTGCCCCTACCCCTATCCTAGTTCACCTTCCCATTCCTCCCAGCTCCCAGGTTCCTGCTCAATTTCTGTTTTTCTATTTTTCTTTATTGTTCATTTCTGTTAGTTACTGTAATTGTCTGTTAATTAGTTTAAATTCAAATGTTGCATGTTAGGTTAGATAGAAATATCTGCTGTTAGGTAGCTAGGACTGGATAGAGGATTCTAGGCCTGATAAGTGCTCCGTATGTGCATATTTGCTGTTTGTTTCCTTGGATGTGTATGCGGCTTTTTGGGTTGCTATTTTGTGCAAATTGTGTTGCCCGCATGCTATACCACCGCTGCTGTACTTGATTGATGTTGTGATCATGCTATTTGTGCTAGTTCGCTATCTGGGAACGTCCAATTTTAAGCTGGAATGCTGCCCAATTTTCAAGAACATTAGTTTCATTTTGGTCTTTATTTAAATTTTGGGCCAATTTCCGCTTCCTTTTAAACTTCCCGGATTTGCATCAATCATTGTGAATATGAATCGCAACTTCTCTTGTCTTTGAGCAAAAATATCATCATGCCAACTAATCCACTTTTCTAACTCCCTAATTTCTTTAACCATTTGCCATTTACTCACCTTTAACCCTCTTTAACCATTCTTTCTAAGGTATGATGATTTTGTGCTTAATGACTAAGAGTTGTTGACTTTAATGAAAGATTGCATTCTTGGTTTACTTGTTCACTTATGCTTACTTGTTACCAACTCTTTGCATATTCATTGCAACATCATGATTTTTATTTGCCAATTGTATCCTGAACATGCCTTCTTTGTTACATGCTAAGTGTTTTATTGCTTATATTCTATCATATTTTTTTTCAGGATGTCGGATAAAGGGAAAGCTATAGCCACTGCCTCCAAGAAAAGAAAATACTCTACACCCCCTATTCCCTCGATCTACAAGAACTATGCTAAGAATCCACTAAACGACGAAGAAAAAGAAAATCAGCAGTTACCTTCTACCGATCCGACTAAGTTCCCCAATCTCTACTGTGAGCTTCGATTTTCCAAGTATCGAACGACTAAGCTGAATATCGAGAAGAAATTGCTCCTACCCAATGATGTCCGACGGTCCATTACTAGCCGGATACTTGAGTTGGGTCTCGATTTTGTTGACAGAGATTTGGGGGATATTAACATCTCTTGAGTCAAGGAATTCTACTGCAACTTCTTCCGTCCCACTTTGGATTCGGTTCAGGTGAGGGGTAGAGAGATCATGACTACTGAGACTGCCATCGGGGAGGCATTATAGTGCCGGCATATTCCTGATGACTTGTGTGCCCATCAGCAGGCCGAGTTGGCCATACACAGCATGACTTTTGATTATGAGGCACTTAGGAGCGTCATTGGTTTACCGGATGCTACATGGGTTATGGATGCAAACAATACTAAGCCTAAGGGGATGCTGTTTGCTCACTTGACTAGAGAGGCCAAGACTTGGCAGATGATCTTTGCGCACTATGTCTTGCCTACCACTCACTTCTCTGAGATCCCCATGGAGATGCTTCTGCTGATCGGGTGTGTGATGGAGGGGAAGGATGTCTCTTTTCCTCGACTTATTTGACAGTGTATGTGGCGGGCGCATATTCGTGGCCTACTTCCATTTCCTACTTTGGTCACGAGTATGGCGTCCCTAGCTGAGGTACCCTGGCTGGACGATGATGTGACACCACTACCCCCTGATGCAGATGACAGGGAGGTTACTATTCCTTGGGGTGGTTGGGTGCACGAGAAGCCCCCAGCTAGATGCCGTTCTCGGGCTAGAGCAGTAGTGGGGACACCTTCACCATCAGCCCTACAGCAGCCCCATCCTCTTCTACAGCCGCAGCTCCATCTTCTTCTACAGCTCTACCTTCAGCACCTGAGCCCACCTACTTACTGGTCCAGCGTCTATTCCGGTTTTTAGAGCGAGGGATACTCCATGTCAGACGCCGATTAGATCGGATGGACCAGGCGCTTATTTCTCTGGGTGCTGAGCTACCTCCGCTTCCCGATTCTTCGGCCTCCGATGAGCAGGATCATCAGGAGGAGGATGCGGAGGCACCGACTCAGCAGGATGTCCCAGCCACCACAGAGACACCACAGTCCCATGAGGAGCCAATCCCACTGCCACAGACAGAGCCAGAGCCCACCGTTGTACCTTCCACTAATCCTCCGGTTTAGCATCGAGGACGATGCTTGATCTTAAGTGTGGGGAGGGAACCGGTGAACATTTTGGACACTTTCTTAGTTACCTTATTTTGCATATTTTTTTGTATATATTTTGATGCATTTTGAGTTTACTTTGGATACTTTTACTGCTTATTTTGGATTTTAGATATTTTGATGCTTATGGATATTTTTAGATGTTTTAGATGATAGATTCCACACTTTTAGTTGGATTTTTCTTTACACATTTTTTGCATATCTTTCTTTTTTTTTAGTTTGTGGTTGTGATTAGAATCATACTTTGAATTGCAAACACTTAGTCACCCTTTTTGCATAAGAAATTGGTTTTAAGTGGAAAAGAAAAGGGTGAACTAAGAAAATTTTTGAATTTTTCAATCACAACAATGCTTAGTCAAATATTGAAATTTTCCAAGAAATTTTATTATAGGGCATTAACCCAATTGATCGAAAGAAAATTTTTGGTGAAACTTGCTTGAATTCATACTTTGTGAAGCATGTATTGAATTAAGAACACAAGCTTGTGAGACTTGAGCCTATTGATATGGTTACATTTTTTAACCACTTATTTTCCATTCTTGTGTGATATTGTTCTCTTTCTATGATTGTGATCCTTGATTTGCTTGATTCTAGATGTCCATTTATTTCTTGTATTTGTGCATTTGTATGATTGAGGCCATTATTTCATTAGCCTACTTACCCAAATAACCAACCTTTTACTCCCCATTGTTAGCCAATTTTGAGCCTATGATTAACCAACTTATTCTCATTTTAACACATTACAAGCCCAAGGCGGAAAACCAATGAAAGTCCTTGTTTGGATCTTTGATTAGCCTAGGCTAGTGAGAGTGTTTATTATTCAAAGTTGGTGAGGCTTGGGAACATTGGATGGGATAAAAAGGGTAGTACACTTTCATATTTTAGAATTGGGAACATATCCATGTATTGATTGAATGTATAAAACCTTATGCATTGATGTTCTTGTATATAGTTTGAAAAAAAAAAGAAGAAAAAGAAATGAAAAGAAAGAACAAAAAAATGAGAAAAACAAAAGAATAGAAAAGAAAAAAAAGAAAGAAAGAAAGAAAGAAGAAAAATAATAAAAAGGGGACAAAATGCCCCAAGGTGAACGTCAATAAAAAGGAATCAATGCATAAGTGTTATGAATTAAGGAATAGAATGCATGAGTATGTAAGAAAAAGTGAAGAATGGGTAGTTAGAATAGTTTGAACTTGTATAGGTTATTATATAGTTAGGTGGGAAAGTCTATGCTAATCAAGGATTCAAATCCTAGTCCACTTAACCATAAATGATCCTACCTTGACCCTAACCCCATTACAACCTAAATGAAAGACCTCATGATGAATGTATGCATGCATTGAATGAGTGTTGATTGCTAGAAGAAAATCAAATTTTGGAAAGCTTGAATAGAAGAGAATTGAGTGAATTAACCCTTAAACACTTGAGTGAATAGAGCGAATACACATCCGGTGAGGGTTCAAAAGTTCAATTACATGTATTCACCCATATTAGCTATATTCTTGCAAGCTTGAATCTCTTTTTGATGATTTAATACAATTGTGGTTTGGACTTAACTCCTATTACCCTAACTATTGTGCTTACACATGTCTCTTGGGGATTGATATGTTTGAACTAAGCATTTGCATTTACTTTAAGTAGTTGCATTTAGATAGGACTCATATAGTTTAGTTGCATTCAATAAATGTCATACTCCTTAGTTCCTTCTTATTCTAGCATGAGGACATGCTAAGGTCTAAGTGTGGGGAGGTTGATAAACCCCATTTTTAGGGATTATCTTATATTGAATTTAGAGTGTTTTGATAACCTTTTGTCACATTTAGCCTATGAATTAGCATGGTTTTGTTATCTCTCCCATATTTATGCTTAAGCGTAAAAACATGCTTTTTAAGCCTTATTTTGATGAATTCTAATTCTCCTTTAATTCCATAAGATGTCTTGATATGTTTGCTAGTAATCTCAGGTTGAAATAGGCTAGTCATGGATCAAAGGAGCAAGGAAGGAAGCATGCAAGTGGAGAGAAGCATAAAAAGTCAAAGAAGCAAAGTCAATCAAGCACGCGCACGCGCACAAGGTGCTCGCGCGCACATTACAGAATCGGTTAGGGACGCGCACGCGTACCGTGCGCGCACGCGTCAATGACCGCACATGACTTCATTAATGCAACACGTGCCTGGCGATTTGAGAGGGTTTCTGAACCCATTTTTGGCGCCAATTGGTAGGAGAGAGGAATAAAAGGATGAAGGTTTAAGAGGAAGACATTAGAAGTTAGTTACCATTAGTGATAGATTAGTTTAGAGTTAGTTTTCTAGAGAGAGAAGCTCTCACTTCTCTCTAGAATTAGGATTAGGTTTAGGTTTAGGTTAATCTCCCTCTTAGATCTAGGTTTAATTCATGCTTTGATTCACTTTTCCTTTGCCAATTCTTAATCTTCTCCTCTTCCTCTTTCTAGTTATGTACTTTAATAATTGTAATTCTTCATTTTGTTTTGGATAGATTGTTGTTCCTTTGTTTTCTTTCAATAATGCAATTTGAGGTAATTCATGATAATTGTGATTTCCTTGATTGTTGTTGTTAATTCTTTGCAATAATTGTTGTTAGATTCTATTCTTGTTGTCAATTTACTATGCTTTCCTTTTGTGCCTTCCAAGTGTTTGATGAAATGCTTAGTTGGATTTTAGTGTAGGTTTTGTTCCTCTTGACCTAGGTAGAGTAACTAGTGACACTTGAGTTATCTAATTCCTTTGTTGATTGATAATTAGAAGTTGCTAATTGATTTGAATGCCTCTAAAGCTAGTCTTTCCTTTAGGAGTTGATTAGGACTTGAGGAATCAAATTGATTCATCCACTTGACTTCTCTCCATGGTTAGAGGTTAACTAAGTGGTAGCCATGAACAATTCTCATCACAATTGAGGAGCATAACTAGGATAGGACTTCTAATTCTCACAACTTGCCAAGAGCCTTTTATAGTTGTTAGTTTATTTTCATTGCCATTTACTTTTCATGCTTCTTATCAAAACCCCAAAATAACTCATAACCAATAACAAGACACTTTATTGTAATTCCTAGGGAGAACGACCCGAGGTTTAAATACTTCGGTTTATAAAATTAGGGGTTTGTTACTTGTGACGAACAATTTTTTGTATGAAAGGATTATTGTTGGTTTAGAAACTATACTTTACAACGAGACTTCATTGGTGAAATTCTAAACCGTCAAAAATCCAATCATTAGCCATCCATTCAGACTTTGAGAAATCATGTTGACTTGCTGAGTCAACACTTTGTTCTGAGCCAATATGGCATTCAGAGCATCAATTTCAATAACTCCCTTCCTCTGAGGTGTCCCATTATTCACGGAATTCCTCTCAGAAGTGTACATGAATTGGTTATTTGCAACCATGTCAATAAGTTCTTGAGCTTCTGCAGGCATTTTCTTTAAGTGAATGGATCCACCTGCAGAATGGTCCAATGACATTTTGGAAAACTCAGATAGACCATAATAGAATATATCTAATATGGTCCATTCTGAAAACATGTCAGAAGGACACTTTTTGGTCATCTGCTTGTATCTTTCCCAAGCTTCATAGAGGGATTCACCGTCTTTTTGCTTGAAGGTTTGAACATCCACTCTAAGCTTGCTCAGCCTTTGAGGAGGAAAGAATTTATCCAAGAAGGCCGTGACCAGCTTATTCCAGGAGTCCAGGTTATCTTTAGGTTGTGAGTCCAACCATGTTCTAGCTCTATCTCTTACAGCAAAAGGGAAAAGCATGAGCCTGTAGACTTCAGGATCTACTCCATTCGTCTTTACAGTCTCACAAATCTGCAAGAACTCAGTTAAAAACTGGTAAGGATCTTCAGATGGAAGTCCATGAAACTTACAGTTCTGTTGCATTAGAGCAACTAATTGAGGTTTCAGCTCAAAATTGTTTGCTCCAATGGCCGGAATGGAGATGCTTCCTCCATCAAATTTGGACGTTGGTTTAGTAAAATCACCTAGCATTCTCCTTGCATTATTGTTGTTGGGTTCGTCTGCCATCTCCTTCTCTTGTTCGAAAATTTCAGAAAGGTTGTCTCTGGATTGTTGTAATTTAGCTTCTCTTAGTTTCCTCTTCAGAGTCCTTTCAGGTTCAGGATCAACTTCAACAAGAGTGTCTTTTTCCTTGTTCCTGCTCATATGAAAGAGAAGAGAAAAAGAAAAGGAAGAAGAGTCCTCTATATCTGGACAAAGAGGATCCTTATTATTAGTAGAAGAAGAAAGGAATAAAAGTGGAGAATCCAATCACAAGGGTGAGGATAGAGGCAATGATTGGAGATGAAGAGAGGTGAAGAGAAGTGTTAGTAAAAAAATAAATAAATAGAAGAAGAGAAGAGAGGGAGAATTCGAAAATAATTTTGAAAAAGTAGTTAACGATTTTCGAAAATTAAAGATAAGATATAATTAAAATTAAAATTTAAAACAATTAGCTAATTCAAAAAGAATTTTGAAAAAGGGATGAGATATTTTCGAAAATTAGAGAGGAAAAAGTAGTTAGGTGGTTTTGAAAAAGATAAGAAACAAACAAAAAGTCAAATAGTTAGTTGAAAAAGATATTAAAGTCAAATTTTAAAAGATAAGAAGATAAGAAGTTAGATAAGATATTTTGAAATCAAATTTTTGAAAAAGATAAAATTTTGAAAAAGATATGATGAAAAGATAAGATAACAAGATATGATAAAAAGATATGGTTGAAAAAGAATTAATTTTTTTTAAATTAAAATTAATTACTTGACTAATAAGAAACTAAAAGATATGATTCTAGAATTTAAAGATTGGACCTCTCTTAACAAGAAAGTAACAAACTTCAAATTTTTTGAATCAATCACATTAATTGTTAGTGTAATTTCGAAAATTTGAAATAAAATTAAGAAAAAGATTTTGAAAATAATTTTAAAATTTTCGAAATTAATAAGATAAAAATGAAAAAGATTTGATTTTTGAAAAAGTTTTGAAAAGATAGGATTTTTTTAAAATTGAAAATTTGACGTGACTTGTAAGAAACAACTAATTTTTAAAATTTTTGACTAAGTCAACTCAAATTTTCGAAAATTATGAGAAAATAAGGAAAAGATATTTTTTTTGAATTTTTGATGATGAGAGAGAAAAACATAAAAATGACTCACAACATGAAAATTATGAATCATAACTCATGATGCATGCAAGAACACTATGAATGTCAAGATGAACACCAAGAACACTTTGAAGATCATGATGAACATCAAGAACATAATTTTTAAAAATTTTTGATGCAAAGAAAACATGCAAGACACCAAACTTAGAAATCTTTAATGCATGGACTCTAACAAACGAAAAATGCATATGAAAAACAACAAACAACACAAAACAAGAAAATATCAAGATCAAACAAGAAGACTTGTCAAGAACAACTTGAAGATCATGAAGAACACTATGAATGCATGAATTTTCGAAAAATGCATAATAATTTTAAAAACATGCAATTGACACCAAACTTAAAAATTGACTCAAGACTCAAACAAGAAATACAAAATATTTTTAGTTTTTATGATTTTATTAATTTTTTGTATTTTTTTATTTTTTTTCGAAAAACATATGGAAAAAGAAAATAAGAAATTCAAAATGTTTAAGAAGAATTCCAGGAATCTTTCAATATTAGCCCAAACTCCAATCAAAGGGTTGGACATGGCTTAATAGCCAGTCAGCTTTAGGATGGAATTACATGCATTATGGTGATTAGTTGAAGACCAATTCCAAAGGAGTTTGAACATAGCTTTGCAGCCAGCCAGAATTCAACATGCTCCATGAAACTCTGGAACCATTCTTAAATGTTTTGAAGCCATAGAATGATTTATTTTAAAAAAAAATTCGAAAATAGGAATAAAAAAAATTTATGAAAGATTTTTGAAAAGTTTTTGAACAAAAAAATTACCTAATCTGAGCAACAAGACGAACCGTCAGTTGTCCATACTCGAACAATCCCCGGCAACGGCGCCAAAAACCTGGTGGACGAAATTGTGATCATCAATAATGGCTCTTTGGTATGTGCATCTGTTAACTCAGCACTTTCTTTCCACAACTTCGCTCAACTAACCAGCAAGTGTACTGGGTCGTCCAAGTAATACCTTACGTGAGTAAGGGTCGATCCCACGGAGATTGTTGCTATGAAGCAATCTATGGTCATCTTGTAAATCTCAGTCAGGCTGATTCAAATGTGATTGGATTAGATAATTAAAAGATAAATAAAATAGGATAGAAATACTTATGTAAATTAATGGTGGGAATTTCAGATAAGCGTATGGAGATGCTTGTCCCTGTTGAATCTCTGCTTTCCTACTGCTTTTGTCCAATCCTTCTTACTCCTTTCCATGGCAAGCTGTATGTAGGGCATCACCGTTGTCAATGGCTACATCCCATCCTCTCAGTAAAAATGGTCCAAATGCTCTGTCACAGCACGGCTAATCATCTTTCGGTTCTCAATCAGGTTGGAATAGAATCCCGTGATTCTTTTGCGTCTGTCACTAACGCCCAGCCTTCAGGAGTTTGAAGCTCGTCACAGTCATTCAATCCCGGAATCCTACTTTGAATACCACAGACAAGGTTAGACCTTTCGGATTCCCATGAATGCCGCCATCAATTCTAGCTTATACCACGAAGATTCTGATTAAGGAATCCAAGAGATATGCGCCCGGTCTAAGGTAGAACGGAAGTGGTTGTCAGTCACGCACGTTCATAGGTGAGAATGATGATGAGTGTCACGGATCATCACATTCATCAAGTTGAAGTGCAACGAATATCTTAGAACATGAATAAATCAAATTGAATAGAAAATAGTAGTAATTGCATTGAAACTTGAGGTACAACAGAGCTCCACACCCTTAATCTATGGTGTGTAGAAACTCCACCGTTGAAAATACATAAGTGAAAGGTCCAGGCATGGCCGAATGGCCAGCCCCCAAAACGTGATCAATAGTCTCCTAAGATGAATAAAATAAAACTGAGACCAAAGATGTAACGTGGTCAAAAGGACGACTAATACACTAGTAAAAAGTCTTATTTATACTAAACTAGCTACTAGGGTTTACAAGAGTAAGTAATTGATGCATAAATCTACTTTCGGGGCCCACTTGGTGTGTGCTTGGGCTGAGCTTGATCTATCCACGGGCTGAGGCTTCTCTTGGAGTTGAACGCCAAGTTGTAACGTGTTTTGGGCATTCAACTCTGGTTCGTGACGTGTTTCTGGCGTTAGACTCCAGAATGCAGCATGGAACTGGTGTTGAGCGCCAGTTTACGTCGTCAAATCCCAAATAAAGTATGGACTATTATATATTTCTGGAAAGCTCTGAATATCTACTTTTCAACGCCGTTGAGAGCACGCCATTTGGAGTTTTGTAGCTCCAGAAAATCTATTTTGAGTGGAGGGGGGTCAGATTCCAACAGCATCAGCAGTCCTTTGTCAGCCTCCTATCAGAGTTTTGCTCAGATCCCTCAATTTTAGCCAGAAAATACCTGAAATCACAAAAAAACACACAAACTCATAGTAAAGTCCAGAAATGTGAATTTAGCATAAAAACTAATAAAAACATCCCTAAAAGTAACTAGATCATACTAAAAACTACCTAAAAACAATGCCAAAAAGCGTATAAATTATCCGCTCATCAGCAATCCTTGCTTTGTTCCATTCTACATGTCCATTATTTAGTGTATTTACATGCTTGTATATGATTGAGGCCATATTTGATTATTAACTCCCTTATCGCAAATAAAGCCTACCCTTTTATGTCACCCTTGTTAGCCACCTTGAGCTTTTTAATCCCCTTTTGTTTTATAACCACATTACTAGCCTTAAGCAGAAAAATAAATTAAAAATCCCAAGTTGAATCCTTGGTTAGCTTAAGATAGATATTGTGTATAATTTAAGTGTGGAAAATTTTATGGGAACATGGGATGATAAAAAAAAGTAGGGAATTAAATTGAATAAGTTATTTGAAAATTTGGGAAGCATGATCATGTAAAATCAAAATAATTAAATTACCATGTGCATTAATAAAAAAATTAAGTAATTAAATAAGGGGATACAAAAAAAATTTACCCCAAATGCAAAACAAAAAGAATCAATGCACATGGGACAAAATTCAAAAATAAGTTTGATACATGAGCATGTAATACAAAAGTGGAAAAAATTTGGGTAAGTAGGTAAAAGAACTTTGAATTTATATAAAGTATGTATGTTAGGTGAGATCTTAGACTAATCAATGATTCACTTTGTTAGCTCACTTAGCCTTATATATGCATCCTTACCTTTACCTCAGCCCCATTACAACCTTGAAAAGACCTCATGATGTTTGCATTGGTATACTAAATATTTGTTGATTGGTTAGCTGAAGAACAAAGTTTAGAAAGCATGATTAGATAAGATTAGAGTGAAGTACCCTATACACTTGAGAGTTAGAGTGATATATACTACTAGTAAGGGTTCAATGCTTGATTCTATGTTCCCTGCTTTCGTTAGCTATCTTCTTACAAGTTTACTTGCTTTTTATTGTATAATTTGAATTAGTGGAATTTGATTCATATTTGTCTTGAAGAACTTATTTACTTTTAACCAAGTAGGCAGAAACATTTTGCATGTAGTTGCATTCACATAAATAGGTTGCATTGCATACTCTCTATCATTCCTCTTCACTCCTTTATAGCTTCTCTTGAGCTTAGCGTGAGGACATGCTAATATTTAAGTGTGGGGAGGTTGATAAACCACTATTTTATGGTTTATCTTGTGCTCAATTGAGTGGTTTTTATCAACTCTTTACCCACTTATTCATATGATTTGCATGGTTTTACATTCTTCTTCCTGATTTTGTGCTATGATTGAAAACATGCTTCTTTGACTTTTATTTTCTTTTATTTAAATCCTCTCTTATTATCATTCGATGTCTTGATATGTGTGTTAAGTGATTTCAGAGATTACAAGGCAAGAATGGCTTAGAGGATGGAAAGGAAGCATGCAAAAGTGGAAGGAATACAAGAAGTTGAAGAGATTGCTAAGCTGTCTAGCCTGACCTCTTCGCACTCAAATGGTCATAACTTGAGCTACAGAGGTCCAAATGAAGTAGTTTCAGTTGCGTTGGAAAGTTAACGTCCGAGGATTCGATTTGATATATAATTTACTATAGTGGCCATACAGTTAGGCGATGCGAATGCGTGCTCCACACGGACGCGTCACATCTGCAAAAATCAGCGTGGCAGAATTCATTTCCAGCGAATCCTGGGCTATTTCCGGCCTAGTTTCAAGCCCAAAAAATACAGATTAAAGGCTGCAAAGTGGAAGAATGAAGGGAACAATTCAGATCAGACTCATAACACACTTTCATAATTTAGATGTAGTTTTTAGAGAGAGAGGTTCTCTCATCTCTCTTAGGATTAGGATTAGGATTTTTAGAAATTAGGAATATTTCATCTTCATCTCAGGTTCAATGTTCTTATTTATTTATTTTCTCTTTTATTTGTTTAATGATCATTCATGTTATGATTTTCTTTATTTGATATAAATTGAGGTATTTCAGACTCATGATTGTCTTTCCCTATTTTTTTATTTAGATTATTTACTATTGGCTTTGGTTGATTAATTGGTAACTCTTGAGTTATCAAACTCATCGTGATTGATAATTACTATTTTTGCTAATTGAATTGAATTCCAATAACTCTAGTCCTTTCTTAGGAATTGACTAGGATCTGAGGATCAAACTAATTAGTCCACTTGACTTTCCTTTGCTTTAGTAAAGGTTAACTAAGTGGGATTAAAACTCAATTCTCATCACCATCGATAAGGATAACTAGGATAGGACTTCCAATTTCTCATATCTTGCCAAGAATCTATTTTATAGTTATTTATTTATTTTACTTGTCAATTAACATACTTCTTCCTTACTTTCAAAACCCCCAATTTACAAGACTCATAACCAATAATAAGAACATACCTCCCTGCAATTCCTTGAGAAGACGACCCGAGGTTTAAATACTCGGTTATCAATTTTAAAGGGATTTGTTACTTGTGACAACCAAAACATTTGTAAGAAAGGACTTTTGTTGGTTTAGAAACTATACTTGCAACGGAAATTTATTTTGAATTCTAGACCATGCAAAAGTTCTCTCTTCACCGAACCACCTATAATCCTCCATCTTCTCCATTTTCTTCTTCTTCCCCTTATTTCTTTCTTCTTTTGCTCGAGGATGAGCAAACCTTTTAAGTTTGGTGTGATAAAAGTATTGCTTTTTGTTTTTCCATAACCATTTATGGCACCTAAGGTCAGAGAAACCTCTAGAAAGAGGAAAGGGAAGGCAAAAGCTTCCATTTCCGAGTCATGGAAGATGGAGAGATTCATCTCAAAGGTCCATCAAGACCACTTCTATGAAGTTGTGGCCAAGAAGAAAGTGATCCCTGAGGTTCCTTTCATGCTCAAGAAAAATGAGTATCTGGAGATCCAACATGAAATCTGAAGAAGAGGTTGGGAAGTTCTTACCAACCCCATTCAACAGTCAGAATCTTAATAGTTCAAGAGTTCTATGCCAATGCATGGATCACTAGGAACCATGATCAAAGTATGAACCCGAATCCAAAGAATTGGCTTACAATGGTTCGGGGGAAATACTTAGATTTCAGTCTGGAAAATGTAAAGTTGGCGTTCTACTTGCCAATGATGCAAGAAAGCGCACGCCCCTACACTAGAAGGGTCAACTTTGATCAAAGGTTGGACCAAGTCCTCATGAACATATGTGTGGAAGGAGGTCAATGGAAAAGAGACTCAAGAGGAAATCCGGTTCAATTGAGAAGACCGGACCTTAAGCTTGTGGCGAGAGGATGGTTGGAGTTCATCCAACGCTCCATCATTCCTACTAGCAACCGATCTGAAGTGACTGTGGATCGGGCCATCATGATCCATAGTATCATGATTGGGGAGGAAGTGGAAGTTCATGAGATCATACCTCTAGAACTCTACAAGGTGGCTGACAAGTCCTCCACCTTGGCAATATTAGCCTTCCCTTATTTCATTTGTCACCTATGCAATTTGGCTGGGATTGACATAGAAGGAGACATCCTCATTGAAGAGGACAAACCAATCACTAAAAATAGGATGGAGCAAATAAGAGAGCCACTCATGGACCTCAACAAGAGCATGAGGAAGATCCTCATCAAGAAATCCCTGAGATGCCTCAAGGGATGCAATTTCCTCCACACAACTATTGGGAGCAACTAAACACCTCTTTGGAAGGCTTGAGTTACAATATGGACCAACTAAGGGTGGAGCACCAAGATCACTCCATCATTCTCCATGAAATTAGAGAAGATCAAAGAGCTATGAGGGAGCAGCAACAAAGGCAAGGAAGAGACATAGAGGAGCTCAAGAGCACCATTGGTTCTTCAAGAAGAAGATGCCACCCTCACTAAGGTGGACTCATTCCTTAATATCCTTGTCTATTTATTTTTTTGTTTTCGATTTTGAGCTTTATGTTTGTCTACGTTTGTGTCTTCACTACATGATCATTAGTGTCTAGTGTCTATGTCTTAAAGCTATGAATAATTCCATGAATCCTTCACCTCTCTTAAATGAAAAATGTGCTTTATTACAAAATAACAAGAAGTACTTGGATTTAAAATTTTATCTTGAAATTAGTTTAATTATTTTGATGTGGTGGCAATACTTTTTATTTTCTAAATAAAAGCTTGAACAGTGCATATTTTTTATCTTGTTGTTTATGAATGTTAAAATTGTTGGCTCTTGAAAGAATGATGAACAAAGAAAAATTTTATTGATAATCTGAAAAATCATGAGATTGATTCTTGAAGCAAGAAAAAGCAGTGAATAAGAAAGCTTGAGAAAAAAAGTGGCGAAAATTAAAAGAAAAAGAAAGAAAAAGAAAAAGCAAGCAGAAAAAGCCAATAACCCTTAAAACCAAAAGGCAAGGGTAAAAAGGATCCAAGGCTTTGAGCATTAATGGATAGGAGGGCCCAAGGAAATAAAATCCAGGCCTAAGCGGCTAAATCAAGCTGTCCCTAACCATGTGCTTGTGTCATGAAGGTCCAAGTGAAAAGCTTGAGATTGAGTGGTTAAAGTCATGATCCAAATAAAAAAGAGTGTGCTTAAGAACTCTGGACACCTCTAATTGGGGACTTTAGCAAAGCTGAGTCACAATCTGAAAAGGTTCACCCAGTTATGTGTCTGTGGCATTTATGTATCCGGTGGTAATACTGGAAAACAAAGTGCTTAGGGCTACGACCAAGACTCATAAACTAGCTGTTTTCAAGAATCAACATACTGAACTAGGATATCAATAACACTATCTAAAACTCTGAGTTTCTTTAGATGCCAATCATTCTAAACTTCAAAGGAAAAAGTGAGATGCCAAAATTGTTCAGAAGCAAAAAAGCTAGAAGCCACGCTCATCTAATTGGAACAAAGTTTCATTGATATTGTGAGATTCATTGTATATTCTCTTCTTTTTATCCTAATTCGTTTTCAGTTTCTTGGAGACAAGCAACAATTTAAGTTTGGTGTTGTGATGAGCGGATAATTTATACACTTTTTGGCATTGTTTTTACTTAGTTTTTAGTATGCTTTAGTTAGTTTTTAGTATATCTTTATTAGTTTTTAAGCAAAATTCACATTTTTGGACTTTGCTATGAGTTTGTGTGTTTTTCTGTGATTTTTGGTATTTTCTGGCTGAAATTGAGGGACCTGAGTAAAAATCTGATTCAGAGGCTGAAAAAGGACTGCTAATGCTGTTAGATTCTAACCTCCCTGCACTCGAAATAAAATTTTTGGAGCTACAGAAGTCCAAATGGCACGCTCTTAATTGCGTTGAAAAGTAGACATCCAGGGCTTTCCAGAAATATATAATAGTCCATATTTTGCCCGAGTTTAGACGACACAAACTGGCATTCAACGCCAGCTTTCTGCCCTATTCTGGCGTTAAACGCCAGAAACAAGTTGCAAGCTAGAGTCAAACGCCAGAAACAAGTTACAAACTGGCGTTTAACTCCAAGGAAGACCTCTACATGTGAAAGCTTAAATGCTCAGCCCAAGCACACACCAAGTGGGCCCGGATGTGGATTTCTGCATCATTTACTTACTTCTGTAACCCAGTAACTAGTTTAGTATAAATAGAACTTTTTACTATTGTACTAGGGGTCTTTTTCCCTATTTTTGAATTCATGTGCCATTTGGGAAGGCTGGCCATTCGGCCATGCCTAGACCTTGTTCTTATGTATTTTCAATGGTGGAGTTTCTACACACCATAGATTAAGGTGTGGAGCTCTGCTGTTCCTCAAGTATTAATGAAAAGTACTATTATTCTTCTATTCACTTCATGCTTATTCTTATTCTAAGATATCCATTCGCAGACAAAAACATGATGAATGTGATGATTATGTGACACTCATCACCATTCTCACTTATGAACGCGTGATTGACAACCACTTCCGTTCTACATGAAAACAAGCTTGAAGGTATATCTCTTGGGTTTCTAATCAACGATTCACATTGACTCCCCTCTGACAATGGGGCATCTGAATCTGAGATTAGAATCTTCGTGGTATAGGCTAGAATCCATTGGCAGCATTCTTGATATCCGGAAAGTCTAAACATTGTCTGTGGTATTCCGAGTAGGATCTGGGATGGGATGACTGTGACGAGCTTCAAACTCGCGACTGTAGGGCATGGTGACAGATGCAAAAGGATAGTAAATCCTATTCCTACATGATTGAGAACCAATAGCTGATTAGCCATACGATATATGTGCATGGTATTTTTCATCCGAGACGAGAAATCCGACAGTTGATTAGCCGTACAGAAACCGTAGAGGGCCATTTTCACTGAGAGGATGGGAAGTAGCCATTGACAATGGTGACACCCAACATACAGCTTACCATAGAAAGGAGTATGAAGGATTGGATGAAGGCAATAGGAAAGCAGAGATTCAAAAGGAATAACGCATCTCCATACGCTTATCTAAAATTCCCACTAATGAATTACATAAGTATCTCTATCTTTATTTTATGCTTATTTATCTTTTAATTATCAAAACTCTATAACCATTTGAGTCCGCCTGACTGAGATTTACAAGATAACCATAGCTTGCTTCAAGCCGACAATCTCCGTGGTATTGACCCTTACTCACATAAGGTTTATTACTTAGACGACCCAGTGCACTTGCTGGTTTGTTGTGCGAAGTTGTGAAAAATAGTTGAGATTACAATTGTGCGTACCAAGTTGTTGGCGCCATTGAGATCACAATTTCGTGCACCAACGGTACGAGGTAAGTAACAATTTGAGTCTTATCTATTTCCTGATTATTGTTATCGCTGAAAGTTCAATTTTTGGTTATTGATTCTTGTTTAGTGAATTTAAGTTTGATTGCCTCAAAGTGTTTCCTATTTCCTGATTATGGAATTGTTGAAAATTCAATTCCTATCTATTGATTATTGTTTAGTGAATTTAGGTTTTATTGCCTGAATATGTTTCCTATTTCATTGATTGTGAAATTACTGAACGTTCAGTTCCTAGTTATTGATTCTGTTTAGTGGATTTAGGTTTCATTGCCTGAATGTGTTTCCTATTTTATTGATTGTGACGCATTCCATTTATAGATGAAACTCTACCGAAAATTTTATAAAATTCTCTATATATTATGGTTTGTCTATGGATTGTGGATAAGTTTGCACTGAATAAGAATGCATGTACTCAGGAGATGACCAACATCATCAAGCTAATATATGACCACCCCTGGCCCAGCTAGAAGAAGATCTCTACTGAGACCAGCCATTGATGGTTTGAGAAATGGGTGGTAATTAATTTTTCTTCTAATTTTAAACTTTTTTAGCTAGTTTATATCCATTGTTTTGAGTAACTAATTTTAAAGTTTCTTTGTGCAGCTGCACTTTATATGGGACGCTGAGCACACTCTTACCATTAGGAAGATATTCGACCATAGAATGGGTTGGTGGCTCCAACATATGCTGGATGATGTTCGTCAAGAGTGGGACTACCTGACAACCTGGCTCTGACCAGAAATAAAGAAGGCTCTATTAGTTCATTGGGAGACTGATGAGGGGTTCAGGCATCGGTGTCTCACCAACAAAGATAACATGACATCGGCCAGGTCGTCCAAGTATACCAATAACTCAGCAACCTTCTTGAAGACTAAGACCTGGCTGGTATATAGTGTCTTTAATTTTGTTAACAACTAAGTTATATTCTTTTACATATCATTACTAGGCATTCTAATCATATTGTTCCAATACAACATGTGTAGTCGAAGTCGTTGGATCGGGAGACAGAGATATTCAAAGTACACCCACACGTTGAAGGAGAAAAAAAGAGATTTGATGATAAATAGTCTCGGGACCATTATATAAGTTAACACATATCTGATCTTCTGTTATAAAATTATTAGAGATTAACCGTCTATCTATCATACTAATCACAATAACTTTTGTTACACAAGAGTCTTACACACAGATGCTAGAGGCCGCGACTCAACAGTCTCAGTAAAGTGGGGAGAATGCTGTCGATGACTCTGCAGCTTCAGTCGTTAATCCCGATGCGATTTGGCGCGAGACCGCCTCAACGTTGTACTAGAAACCGTATATTGGTTAGGGTTGTTCTTCGCTAGCAGCCTATGCACTTCCACATTGAGGCCGTCGTCAGACTCTACCACCAGTCGAGTCATCAAGACCGAGGAAGACGTGGATTTGAGGCTGCAAGTGCAGCAGCTCCAACGCAGCCTTCACCAGCAGGCTCAGAAGATGAATGATTATCGGGAGAGGATTAGGAGATCCTAACCCGTGGGACGTCTTCAGATGAGCTCAGACTGGAGTGGAGGAAGTTGTTGGAGCAGCTTCAGCATATGGAGGCTCAGATGGAGGTGTATCAGGCCCAGGATGCATGTGGCTGGCATCAACTTTGCTAGTGGCACACGGACATCAACACCTTCTGTGCTGCCGACTCAGAGCCACGGGACTGACGATGACAACGAGGACTACCTGGATTTGTAGTTATTAGTGTTTGTTTTATTGTTTTATTGTATTTATTTGATATTCTTGACTTTTAATTTGTTTGAACATTGTATCATTTATTTTAAATAATATGTTTTCCTTATTTATGAATTGACCATTAATTGTGTGAAAAATAAATTTAAATTTAAATTTAAAATTAATCATTTATTTCAATTATTTTTTAAAAAATTGACATTACCGTCAGATTCACCAGAGGAATAATTTGGCGTAATAGTGCGCGAAACAACATTTTTTGGTGCCAATAATGTCGTCGAAAAAATTTGCGATAACCAATTAGTTTTTTTAATTGGTAATCCGTCACAGAATACCGTTGAACGAAAAAATTCGACGGTAATCATTTACCGGCGAGGGTTATATCGTCTAATTCATTCCGACGGTAAATCTGACGGTGATTCTAGTACTGTCGATTTTTTATCATTTTTTCAACAGTTCTCATCGTTTTTCTTGTAGTGACTACCATACGTAGTCGTTAAGTGTCCACGTGTGCAAGTTGGACAAATAAGCCCCCAAGGTGAAGTACAAAATAGTGTCCCAAAAATTTAAAAAATCTCAAAATAGTCCCTGAAGTTTTTTTTAAAATTTTAAAATAGTCCCTTCAAATATTTTTAATCTTTTTTAAAAATTAACGTCTTATAATATTGTTATTAATTAGAATAATAAAATATTATTTAAAAATATATAATAAATAAATAAAAAATACAAAAAATAACAAAATATAAAGTAAAAGATATTCATTAACACTAAAATATCATAAAAAAATATTATTTAATCATTAACATATGATACCTACATCGATATGATGTAAAAACTATGATAATAACTAAATCTAAAAGATTGTTGCAATATAAATGTGATTATTTATATACACTCCTGAGATATTGACATTAAATAAATTTAGAAAAATATTTATAAGTGAAAAAAAAAATATTTTTTCTTGATATAACTATTAATTATAATAGCATAAATAACTTTAACTGCAAGCCTATTTTATATAACTTTATGGCTAATGAATCCTAAAACTTTAAAAAAACATGAACAAACCACTTAAATTTACCAAGAAATTTCTTATTCAAGTGTTGTAAAATATTGCGAATTTTTATATTGCATTAAAATTTTGTAAATCTTTCACATTGATCTTGTAATTGACCAAAATTTACAAATTTTACTTCATAGATGACTTGGTATACATTACATGCAAGTTTTAAAGTATTACCTTCATAAGCATTCGCATAAATATTTTTATTTGTTTATATAAAATATTTTAAATTAGATAAAAATTTTCCACTAATTTATTATCTTTTTCATCCTTAGAGAATGATCATATAATACAGTACTTACAAATTAAATTAATATTTTACATGATAAAAAATAAATGAGTTTATTTAATTATTTTTTTGAAAAACTTTAAAATTAATTTATAATTTAGGATTTGAAAATGCATAATTTCTTTTGTATATATGAATAATCAAATTAGAGATAAATAGATAAAAAATTTTAAAAATTAAAATTTATCAATTTAAAAATAATTATATATATAAAAATAATTTGAAGAAATTATTTTAAATCAAAATTTTTTAAGAATTGTTTTGAGATTTAACTCTTTAAAGATTATTTTGTATTTTATTTTTGGAATTGATTTATCCAGATAGCATACGTGGATACTTAATAGTTATGTGTACAAATTAATATTTAACGTCAATAATCACTATTAGTAACTACTAGAAAAAAAATTGTATTGTGTAATAGAAATAAACATTAAAAATTATTTTATATATTTTAAAATCTAAAAAATTAAAGTATCTAATTTTAAAAATTTAAGAGACTAATTTAAATAATTACTATTCATTTAATAATTATCTAAAGAGAAAGAATTATGATACATACTTCACGTGGCAAAGTTAGTATTGTGGTGAGTATTGTCGTATCAAGAACCGATCATAAATCCAAATCAACTTAGAAAACTAAGAAGGTAATTTGTGGTATAGCTAACTTCTTAGATAACTAAACTAAATCAATTAAACCAAAAAAGCAATTTAAAAGTAAACAAAGTATAAAGGTTTACAGCGGCTTTATCAAGAGGTCTGAGAACTTGTCTAATGATTTGGCTAACGTTTTAAAAGGACTTCATATCATTCTCCATTTTGTTGAACTCTTTCTTCGAAGTTCGTAAATTCTCTCTCGGCCACAATTTCAGTTCGAGACTATGAAATATACATACTTTGCTGATTTGTTGGGTTTGTGTGTTAGACACATTTTGAATACGACACTCATCAATATTCATTTGACACGCGTGTTTGTTGTGTTCAACTGTGTTTTAATAAAAAAAATTATTTTCTAACACACCTGAACACACTTAAATACCATCGTGTGTCAGCATATCCAATCTTATTTTTAACATATATTTTTAAAATAAATTTAGATATAATATATATTATTATTTATTAAAACAAAAAAATATTTTAAATACTTGATATAATTAAAATAAGACATTAAAAATAATTAAAAAATTTAATTTATATTTTAATATCAATAAAATATCAAAATATCATTACGATTTATCTAAAAGATACTTTATATTTTATATGTATGTGTATTTCCGTATCATGTAAGATTTTAAAATTCGCGTGTCGGCGTATTCCCGTGTCATGTAAGATTTTAAAATTCGCATGTCCCCGTGTCCTGTGTCGTGTCGTGTCTCGTATCTGTGTCAGTGTCCATACATCATAAGTTCTAGTAAATTAAAATTTATTAATTAATCCAAACCCCTAATAACTAAAGCGAATAAATTCTCATAATGGTCTCTAAAATTCATAAGATTATTTAATTTGGTCTTCGAAATTTCGATTACACCATAATCAACTCCTAGATTTAGCTCCGAACACTATAATAATTTCTGGACATTTTTTTTTACGTTAAGTCACCCATTTTAGTACTGACATGACTATCTCGTGCCAAGTTGGTGCCTGCAACTAGTAGCTTAGCTAGTCATATTATAATTTGTATCAAATTTAGTTCCTCTTTATTTAATCCTAACATTCTTTGATCCTTTTGTGAAATGTTACCTTTTTATTAATGATTAATACTCTCTCAGTCTCTTGGTATCATGCCACTCAACAAAATGATAGGTGACATTGTAGAAGGTTCTTTGCAGGTCTTAACTTTGCTGTGTATGCATTTTCAATGATTGCTGTTGGTATAATTGGACTTTGGATTTGAAAGCTGCAAATCAAAGAAGTAGGTAATATCAAAGTTCCATTCAATCACATTAGTGGATCTCAAGTCTACTGGTAGTTAACAGTTTTCTAAAATTACAAAAATACATCTTACAAGGCTCTGGCCTTAATCAAGTCCCAAAAAAAATAATTGAAATAGTGTTGGTCCTAAATGCCCTAAAAGCTCCAAACATGTCTCTGTCTTATACTCTTTTCTTCCCGGTGCTGCCATGCAGAGCAGAACTCGCTTCTCACTTCTCAGATTGAACACCATTGCTCTGTAGCTCGTTCTTCTTTGATCTTCAAGCTCGTTCTCGTCGCTCTGTGAGTTTTTTCTTCTTCTTCTTCTCTCTCTCTTTCTTTTTTATTTGCAAATTCAGTTTTCTACTATTCTATCGCTTCTTGTTTTCATTTCGCAAAGCAAAAAAAGCATTCATTTTGGTAAATCAGTGCCTCTTCCACATGTATTCCATTAATTTCCTTACGCTAGGTCGTCTTCTTCTTCAATTTCCTTAAGATTCTGAGTTTCTCTCTTTTCAGCTTCTTCTTTTGGCTATCTCAAGAATCTTTGAGCAACTCCTGCTAGCTGCATGTTCCACTTTAATGGCTCAACCCCCACACTTGTTCATGAAGTGTTCTGACCTTCTAGGTAATCTATTGGAAAGTCATCACCTATCATGCCTAGTATTGAGAGCATGCTTGCTTAACTTATTGTTTCCATCTTCGCTCCTTTTATTCAGACTTGGATTATTATTATGTTGTAGTAGGTTGTGGCTATGCATGTATATAGTTTATTTATTTATATTATATGATGGTTGTCTTTTGATTTATCTCAAGTCTTAACGATGACCCTTGGCTCTGAATTGAAATCTGATTTTTCAAATTAACCATTGGGGCTGCCTAAGTCATGATTTAGTTAAGTATGTTTTATTGTTTGGGTGATATAGTTCAGTTTAGGGTAGTATCTTGTGCTTGATATTTTAAGGTATCTTTGTCAATATAATAGGAAAAAATTTGATTTGGAATATTGTTTTAGCTTTTAAAGAATAAACCAGTTTAGTAAAAATTTGATTTGGAATATTGTTTTAGCTTTTAAAGAATAAACCAGTTTAGTAAAAATTTGATTGTTTAGAAAATTTGATTTGGAATATTGTTTTATTTTTTGACTTTGTAAATATAGTTTTTTTTAGACCCGGTCAATAGAGTTTTGATTGTTTAAATACGAGAGAGATGTAGGATTAATGTCGGTCTAGAATTTTCACTAAAATAATTTCGTTGATAGTATAGATCGAAACCAACAAACAATCCTTAATCAAAGTTTAATTTGTTTGTTATAAGTACAAACTCCAATAAAAATAAACTGAGAGTATTTAAATTTCGGGTCGTCTCTCAAGAAATTGCAGAGAAGTGTGCATATTATTGGTTATAAAGTATATTCTTGGAGATTTAAAATGATGAACAAGAAAGTAAATTGCAAGAAAGTAAAGGAAACTCAAATGGTAAAAAGGTCTTGGCAGGGGTTGATGGTTAAGGATCACTATCCTTGTCACTAACCACAACATGATAATTACAAGGATCACTCACACTTAATCATCCTCTAACAATTGAAGAAAAGTTAAGTGAGCTTAATAGATCCTAGTCCATAAGTCCTAGCCACCTCACTAATTAATTTAGTGAAAGACTAGAGTTAATGGAAACAAATTATCAATCACTTGGACATTAGTAACTCATGGTTACCCAAGTTACCAACCCAAGTCAAGAACACAAAAATCTACACTAAATCCAACCAAGCATTTTATCAAACACTTGGAAAGCACTAAAAGGAAAGCATGATAAAATTGAAAGAAATATAAAATCTACAACTACTCAATGCAAGAAAATAACAATAATAATTCAATTAAACAATAAAGGAACATAAAACATAAATTGCATTCATTGAAATTAAAAGCAACAAAGTGTCATAAACATAAAGGCAACAAAATAAAGAAAATGACAAATAAAACTAGAAGAACAAAGATGCAAGAACAATAAATTGCAAGAAAAAGTAAATGAAAGCAATAATTAAAACCTAGATCTAAGAGAAATTGAAATAAGAACCCTAAAACCTAGAGAGAGAGGAGGCTCTCTCCTCTCTAGAAATCTACATCTATCTAAAACTAATACTAAGATAATGTGTGTAATGTCCTCCTTCCTACTACACTCCTAGCCTCTAATCTGCAGATTGGGCTCGAAACTGGACCGAAAATGAGATCAGAAATTACCCCCAGCGTTTTCACTTTAATGAGGCACGTGCCGCTTGTCACGCGTATGTGTCAGCTACGCGTACGCGTCATTTGAGCTCTACACTGGCCACGCGTACGCGTCAGTCACGCGTACGCGTCGGTTGTACTATGGCTTGGTCACGCGTACGCTCAGTCATGCAAACACATTGGGACCAGCTTCTCAAATATGCAAATTCTTGTATTCCTTCCATTTTTGCATGCTTTCTTTCCATCCTCTAAGCCATTCCTACCATATAAATCTTGAAATTACTTAACAAACAAATCACGATATCGAATGATAATAAGAGAGGACTAAAATTTAGCAATTTTAAGGCATAGGAAGCATGTTTTCACTCTTAGTTATAAATTTGAAAGGATTTACAAAACCATGCAATTTATATGAATAAGTGTGTGAATAGTTGAATAAATCCACTCATTTCAATACAAAATAAACCATAAAATAGTGGTTTATCAATCTCCCCATACTTAGACACTATCATGTCCTCATGATAAGCTCAAGAGAAGCCATAAAGAAGTGAAGAGAAATGGTAGGATTTATTAAATGCAACCTACCTATATGAATGCAGCTACATGAAAAATGCTTCTACCTACTTGGTTAAAAATGAATCAACCTCCAAGAACATTGATAAACCCATATTTTATGATATAATTTGAGCTGAATTTAAGTGTTTTATTCAATCCTTCACCCACTTATGCATGTGAAATTGCATGGTTTTACCTTCCCTTACTTATTATGTGATGTATGTGAAAAATATATTTTCTAGGCTTTAAAAGTATTAATTTTTAATTATCTTTTATTGCCATTCGATGCCGTGATTCGTGTGTTGAGTAATTTCAGATCTTCTAAGGCAGGAATAACTTAAAGGATGAAGAGGAAACATGCGAAAATGGAAAGAAAGCATAAAATGGAGTTTTTAAAGAAACTGGCAGCGACCCGATCGCATGGACGACGCGACCGCATGCCAGCGCGAAATAGCAATGACGCGATCGCATGATTGACGCGATCGTGCGCCACAAGCGAAACGCATATGACGCGGACGCATGACTGAAGCGACCGCGTGACAAGGAAAATTCCACATGACGCGACCGCGTGACCCACGCGGATGCGTGACCCACGCGGACGCGTGACAGAGGCCACGCACCAGAAATCACAGAAAGCGATCCCAGCGATTTCTGAAGCCCTTTTTGGCCCAAATCCAAGTCCAGAAAGCATAGACCAGAGGTTATAAAGTGGGGGAATGCATCCATTCAAAGGGGAGCTAGCCAATTAGTTACTTTTTGTAGTTTAGATGTAGTTTTAGTGAGAGAGGTTCTCTCCTCTTTCTTAGGTTTTAGGATTAGGATTCCTCTTAAAGGAATTAGGATTTCAACTCTTCATCAGGTTCAATATTTCTTTTACTTTATATTTCTCTTCTACTTTGAGATACTTTAATGCTTTTATTTATGTTTGATTTATGTTGCCCAATTGGCTTATGAATATTTTCCATGTTAGATTTGACTGCTTTGAATGAATGATATTTGAGGTATTCCAGATATTTATGATTCTTATTTAGCTTTTTATATTATTGGCTTTAATTAATTAACTGGAAGCTCTTGAGTTATCAACTATTCAGGATTGATTGTTATGTCAGCTAATTAACTGGAATTCCACTAACTCTAGTCTTTCCTTAGGAGTTGGCTAGGACTTGGGAAATCTAACCAATTGGTTGTTGACTTTCCCTTGCTTACGCAAAGGTTAACTAAGTCGGATTAACTTCCATTCTTATAGGAGTAACTAGGATAGGACTTCCGAATTTTCATATCTTGCCAAGAGTTTATTTTATAGTCAATTATTTATTCTATTTGTCCTTTAATTTACTTGTTCCCCACTTTCAAAACCCCAATTTACAAAATCCATAACCAATAATAAGAACATACCTCCCTGCAATTCCTTGAGAAGACGACCCGAGGTTTGAATACTCGGTTATCAATTTTAAAAGGGTTTGTTACTTGTGACAACCAAAACGTTTGTACGAAGGGATTTTCTGTTGGTTTAGAATCTATACTTACAACACGACTATATTTCTACAAATTCTTTACTAGCAAAAATCCTAACGTCAAAATGGCGCTGTTGCCGAGGAATTACAAACGTGTGCCTTATTATTGGTTATTGTAAATATTTTTCAAAAAAAAATTTTTCTTTTACTTGTTTATTTGTTTTCTCTCTTCCCTCTTATTTTTGATATCTATTATGAATTCTCACCCCTCTCGCTTTGAGTTTGGTTCTAATTTTGTTGCAAGGAATGGAAGCTATAACAGGACTATGCATCAAGGTCTAAGCAATCAAAGATGGATGAAGCCACAAGGATCTGATCACCCCTTTAGGCAACAACATCATCCTAAATATCATGGACAAAGACCATTCTACAATGCATACCCAACTGATAGATATGGTGGACCGCCTTGTAGCTACCAACAAGCCCCACCCTGTGCTCAGAGACCATCCTTTCAACACAACCTCAATCCACCATACTCACAAGCTCTTTTTCACCATTCGCCACCATATGATCCTTATCCACCCCAACGCCAATCCAACTACTCCCAAGAAACACCACACCCCTATGCACCATGTTCATATCCATCAAGCCAAGAATCACAGGTTCGCCTCGAAGAATCAGTAAAATAATTTAATGCAACCCTTCATCAACTGGAGCAAGCAATAAATCAATTATCTTCCAGACATTCAGACATTCAACAGACTTCCATGGCTTCATGTGGAGAATCTAATGAAGAACGTAGTGCAAAGAAAACACTAGAAACTCGAGTAGACAGCATAGAGCATAACTTCGTACTGGAACAAATAGAGGACGCTGTCATTGTAGAAGAAGAAGAGTTGGATGAAGATTTAGGAGATGCTGAACCTCCACAGGAACACAGAGTCATGGAAAACTCCGTCAAGGATGTTACAATTGACGCTAAAGAGGATGTTGCACAGCCTCCAATGCAGATATCTTATGATGAACTGGACGGAATAACCCAAGACGCAAGTTTCCTTGATGATGATAATCACAAGTCGAGTTCTCTTAGCAATGAACGTGCATCCGCAAGTGAATTCTTTGAGACTGAAGAATCTTCCCCAAGTGAATACGAAGATGATGCAGAGGTCGACTTCTCTCAACCTCCTATTTACGACTCAAGCGATGAGGAAGATATCAATGACTTTGATCAAGACATGGGTGAAGTTGAAGAAATTTGCAAAGAAGTGGAGGAATTTACGGAAGACCACAAGGGAGTAGAGCTTCCAGAACCACTGAAAACACTGACCCCAAGGCCACTACCACCCAACACAAACTTCAAGTGGGTAAAATCCTTAACTTTCATCTTCAATTTTACACTTGAATATGGTTTGCTTGAAACAGATGGCCAGCTTAGAGCTCTTTGTGACTTTAAGAGAAAAAGGGAATTGACTCGCACTCAACGTTGGTATGCAAGATTCAATGAGGTTTCACACTTCAATTTGAGGTGTAGGAATTGGTGTCAAGCTCAATTGAAAGGATCTCGGAAGCTGTTTGGTCACTACAGTGCGAATTCAGATCACTCATCACCCGGCTGGAAAGATGCAGATCAAGACAAAAACGGGTGTAAAAGTAGAAATTAGGATCCTGGAATCTATTCCGACAGCCGTCACCCCGGGGGCTTGAGAATATGTTTGAAGCTGCTCAGAAGCTTTACATGCTTAGTTTGGGACCCCGGAGGATGCTGGCATTCCAAACACTGGTGGAGATTCCTGGACGAATTCAAGCACAAGCCACCCTAGCAAGAAGCTCATCAAATGTCTAACTTAAGGACGTTAACTAAGTGCTAGGTGGGAGACAACCCACCATGCTATGATCATTCCTTTTTCAGTTTTTATTATTAGTCTGTTTTGTTTGTTTTTGAATTTTGTTTGAACTTGAATTTGTGCATAACATTCACTGCATTCTGCATTCTGCATACTGCATAAAAAAAGTGAGAGGAGAGAGCACGCGACGCGACCGCATCGCTGACGCGTCGGCGTCACAAGTGCAATAAAAGAAAAAGAAAGTGAATAGAGAGTTATGCTGAAGCACGGCTTGAAGTATGCCTTTGGCTCAAAATTGTTCCACGCGACCGCGTGCCCCACGCGATCGCGTCATTTGCGGAGAATACTTTCCATGCGTCCGCGGCATTCACACGAACGTGTGATCTGGATATCGGCGTAAAGATCCAACGCCCAAAAGGTTGGGTTGGAATCGTGCGGTTAGTGTGCGATTAGCACAAAACAACCCACGCGTACGTGTCCTTGACGCGAACGCGTCACTTACACAACCCCCATCCCACGCGAAAGCGTGAGCGACGCAATCACGTCGCGCGGATTTTATGACCCCCTTTATCAAACAGAGAGTTGCGCTAAAATGACGCTGGAATCATGCGTCTAGCATAAATTCCAGTGATGCAGTCGCATGCTTCACGCATCCGCGTCACCAATCTCATACCCAACCCACGCGATTGCGTCAACAACGCATCTGCGTCAACCCCATTTCACCTTAGTCACGCGATCGCGCGACCCATGCGTTCGCGTGGATTCGCGATCACTAACCCCATGTCACGCGAACCATTCCCCATCGCGCCCCAATCCCTAACCCCCTTCCCTTTCAATCTCTCTCTCTCTCTCTCTCTCTCTTTCGCCACCATTCCACCACCGCAGCCTACTTTCCACCAATCTCGCCGTCCTCCGCCGACTACCACCCCGAACTGCCCCATCTCTCATCAATCCCCACCAATCTTGCCGTCCTCCGTTAGCCACCCCCAACCACCTCCGACGACCGGATCTGCACCGCCGTTCACCCAATGCCACCGTGCCTCCATTTCGGTACTGCCACATTGCCACTACCTTCCCTCTGTCCTATCCCTTGCTCTTTGTGCACCAGGTTCCGCCATACGGCGATCCATCCCTGCGACTCTTTCATTCGTTTTTCAATTCCTGTTCCAAATAGGCTAAGTAGAGATGCATGTTTGTAGTGGATTCTAGGTGGTTAGGTAGCTAGGATCTGGATAGTGGATTTAGGCCTGATTAATTGCGCTGTTCGTACTTCTTGTTTTATAATTTTTGTAATTCTGCTGTTGCTGTGATGTTAGTATTGTTCATATGCTGTTCTTACTGTTCATGCTGCTTTTGCGAATGTTCTTTCTTGTTCATACCTAATTGCAGTTTGTTTTATTTTATATGAACTATTCTGATTGCTGTTTATTTTCCGGGAACATCCAATTTTTAGTCGGAATGCTGCCCAATTTTCTGTAGACTATTTTGTTTCCTTTCATGTCTTGGTTTTGGCACTTGAACTCTGCTTTACTTTGCTTTTACCAAACTGATTCATGAATACCAGGGCAAGCTTTCTTATTCTTTTTTATTTCCTGGTTCACAATCTACATTTTTGATGTTTAGATTCCAATTTTTGCTATTTCTATGTCTATCTGAATCTTCATCAACCTGATTTCCTTGTTTGGATATGAGTCCACTGTAGCTTCTAATTGTGAATGCTTGTTACTTAGAAAATGATCATCATACCACTTACTCTGACTTTCTTTTTTCTAACTCACTGATTTCAACTTCCTTACCTCTTTTTCATTCCTAACCTAATTACCTTTCAAAACATCTCTTCTGGTTTTTCCTATTCTCTTTAACCTTCTAACCAAGGCATGATGATAGTTTTTCCTAATTAACATGAATTCTAATACATTTTGGATTGTGAATTTTTCTTCTTGGACTTTTAACTCTTATACAATCCTTAATGCCCATTCTTTAACTCATTTTTCTTACTCTGCTGCCCCTTTGCCACTATGTGCTTATTTTGTTATTTGCCTACATGTTTTCCTATTTCCATTATTTCCTTGATTTTTGTTTTTTAGGATGTCTGACACCCAACGAAAGGGAAAAGGAAAGGCAACAACTGGCAAACGAAAAAGAGGAGAATCCTTTATGTCTCTCTTGGAACTTTTGCATGATGAATCCTGGCGGGACAAGCACTTTACCGCGCAGGAGAAGGCTGACCAGCTCCTCCCTACCAATGATCCAATTAAGTTTGCAAACCGGTACTGTGAGCTGAAGTTTCCTATGTTTGCTACCTCCAAAAATCCGTACCTGGAGAGGACTTTGAAAATTCTAGAAGAACTACAGCAGTACACCTCCGATCAGATCAAACAGAGAGGCTGGTTCTTCTTAGAGCAAAACTTGACAGAGGTTAATGCTTCCTGGGTAAGAGAGTTTTACTGCAATTACTTCAAGACTTCCCTGGATGTCGTGCACCTCAGAGGGAAACAGATACTAGTCACTGAAGAGGTCCTTGAGGATATTCTGCACCTTCCACCTAAGTCCGATCAGCCTGACGGATACCAAAAGGCTAAGGAGGACATGCGCTTTCTAAGATTTGACTGGGATGCTGTCAAGCAGTGGATAGCCCTTAACCCTACTGTCCCATGGGTCATGGGTACAAACACCACCATGCCTAAAGGAATCAAGCGGAAATACTTGAATGATGAGGCTCGACTCTGGCATCAGATCTTGAGTAACTTTATTATGCCGAGCACTCATGAGACAGAGTTACCTGCTGCCATGATCACCCTCCTCTGGTGTGTGATGGAGGGTAAGGACCTGTACCTACCACGATTCATCCGGCACTATATGGCTAGGGTACATATTCGACGCACCTACCCCTTCCCTTATCTGGTCACCCAGCTAGGCCGTCAGGCTGACGTGCCTTGGGAGGACGCTGATGAGAGGCCACCTGCTGTAGAGTGCAGGAAGATTATTCCTCACAGCAGGAACTTTCTGGCCTTGGGCTACAGACTTGACTTCCTTACTGCTTCCGATGAGACAGCCACACCCTCAGCTGCCCCCTCTTCTTCCACTGCTGTACCTACCCCGCCCACTGCTACTCCAGCTACTCATGAGCCTATTTACCATTTGGTGCATCGACTGCTCGCCCACTTGGACCGTATGGAGTGTCGCAACAAGTGACGCTATGAGCATCTCAAGTTGTTGATCCGATCCGGCGGCAATATTTCCTCTGAGCCTGACACCCCTTCTGATACACCGGGGGCGGAAGCATACGATCATGAGGAGCAGGCACCCACTCAGGCTGAGCAGAGAGGACCGGAGCAGGTTGTGCCACACACTGAGACACCACACTAGATACAGGCCAAAGATCTCGAGATTCCTATCCAATCAGACCCTCCTCTGCAGCAGACAGAGCCTTCCACCCTCATCTAGTCCGTAGATCCTCAGACCACCACCGGGACACCAGCAGCCCATCCTTCCGAAGATGACACTTCGTCACACCCTGCTTGAGTGAGCATCGAGGATGATGCTATTATTTAAGTGTGGGGAGGTCGCCATCTCTGGCATCTATTTTGGTGAACTACTATAGACTCTCTTCTTATTTTAGCTATTTTCTGTATTTTTGCACATTTTTCTCTCTTTTGCTTTTGGCTGTATTTTTGCATTATGCACTTCGGGCTGTATAATATCTTGGATATTTTAGCTTGATTTGCACCAAAGTTTACTAGTTATTTATTAAGTGGATTAATTAGTATAGTTTACCCTTTTTAGCATATGATAGTTGATTTGATTGAAAATAAAAAAGGATGTAAGCTAGAGACTTTAACAGAATCAATCCACACACCTTGTATATATACCATTACATGTTAGTTAGCTAACAATATTTTATCAAGGAGGAACACTAAAACTTTAAAGCCATTGATGAGCGGATAATTTATATGCTTTTTGGCATTGTTTTTAGTATGTTTTTAGTATGTTTTAGTTAGTTTTTATTATACTTTTATTAGTTTTTATTTAAAATTCACTTTTCTGGACCTTACTATGAGTTTGTGTATTTTTCTGTGATTTCAGGTATTTTCTGGCTGAAATTGAAGGACCTGAGCAAAAATCTGATTCAGAGGCAGAAAAGGACTGCAGATGCTGTTGGATTCTGACCTCCCTATACTCGAAGTAGATTTTTTGGAGCTACAGATATCCAATTGGCGCGACCTCAATTGCGTTGGAAAGTAGACATCCAGGGCTTTCCAGCAATATATAATAGTCCATACTTTGCCCGAGATTTGATGGCCCAAACCGGCGTTCCAAATCAGCTTCAGAATTCTCGATGTTTAACGCCGGAACTGGCACAAAAGTGGGAGTTAAACGCCCAAACTGGCACAAAAGCTGGCGTTTAACTCCAAGAAAAGTCTCTACACATGAAAGCTTCAATTCTCAGCCCAAGCACACACCAAGTGGGCCCAGAAGTGGATTTTTACGTCATTTACTCATTTTTGTAAACCCTAAGCTACTAGTTCTCTATAACTAGGACCTTTTGCTATTGTATTTTCATCTTGGGATCACTTTAGATCTTCAGATCATCTTTGGACATCTAGTTCTTAGATCATGGGGGCTGGCCTCTCGGCCATGCCTAGACCTTGTTCTTATGTATTTTCAACGGTGGAGTTTCTACACACCATAGATTAAGGTGTGGAGCTCTGCTGTACCTCGAGTATCAATGCAATTACTACTATTTTCCATTCAATTCATCTTATTCTTGTTCTAAGATATTCATTCGCACCCAAGAACTTGATGAATGTGATGATTATGTGACGCTCATCATCATTCTCACTTATGAACGCGTGCCTGACAACCACTTCCGTTCTACATGCAAACAAGGTTTGAATGTGTATCTCTTGGATTCCTTAATCAGAATCTTCGTGGTATAAGCTAGAATCCATTGGCGGCCATTCTTGAGAATCCGGAAGGTCTAAACCTTGTCTGTGGTATTCTGAGTAGGATTCAAGGATTGAATGACTGTGACGAGCTTCAAACTCGCGATTGTGGGGCGTTAGTGACAGACACAACAGAATCACTGGATTCTGTTCCGACATGATTGAGAACCGACAGATGAATAGCCGTGTTGTGACAGAGCGCGTTGAACATTTTCACTGAGAGGACGGGACTGTAGCCATTGACAACGGTGATGCCCAACATACAGCTTGCCATGGAAAGGAGTAAGAAGGATTGGATGAAGACAGTAGGAAAGCAGAGAGACGGAAGGGACAAAGCATCTCCATATGCTTATCTGAAATTCTCACCAATGAATTACATAAGTATCTCTATCTTTATTTTATGTTTTATTCATCTTTTAATTATCAATCCTCCATAACCATTTGAATCCGCCTGACTGAGATTTACAAGATGACCATTGCTTGCTTCATACCAACAATCTCCGTGGGATCGACCCTTACTCGTGTAAGTTTTATTACTTGGACGACCCAGTGCACTTGCTGGTTAGTTGTGCGAAGTTGTGATAAAAGAGTTGAGATTGCAATTGAGTGTACCATGTTGATGGCACCATTGATGATCACAATTTTGTGCACCATGTTTTTGGCGCCGTTGCCGGGGAATTATTCGAGCTTGGACAACTGACGGTTCATCTTGTTGCTTAGATTAGGTATTTTTCTTCAGAATTTTTAAGAATGAATTCTAGAGTTTCAAGGTGATATTCTTATCATCACAAAAGCTGATTAATTCTCATCAATTTAGCTCTTGAATGTAATGTCCTACTGAAGCTTGGCTAGCCATGTCTAATTTCTTTAGACTGCAGCTTTAGACTAACATTGCATGATTCCTGGAATTCTCATTAAGAATTTTGAATCCTTTATTTTACTTCTCCATATAATTTTCGAAAAAGCACAAAAAAATTTATAAAATCATAAAATCAAAAATATTTTATGTTTCTTGTTTGAGTCTAGTGTCTAATTTTAAGTTTGGTGTCCATTGCATGTTTTTAGTCTTCTAATTTTCGAAAATTACATGCATTATGTTCTTCATTGATCTTCAAGTTGTTCTTGATGATTTTCTTGCTCTGATCTTTAAATTCTCTTGTCTTGAGTGTTTTGTTGTTTCTCATATGCATTCTCAATTTGTTAGTGTCAATAGTATACAAACTTCTAAGTTTGGCGTCTTGCATGCATTGTCTATTTGATTTTAGTTGCATTTTGATTATTCCTCATCATTAAAAATTAAAAAAAAAATTTAATTTGTGTCTTTTCAAGTCAATAATACAGAGAATTGAAGATTCAGAACATGCAGCAAATGAATTACACAGAAAAAGCTGGGCGTTCAAAATGCCCAGTGAAGAAGGAAAACTGGCATTTAAATGCCAGCCAGGGTACCTGGTTGGGCGTTTAACGCCCAAAAGGGTAGCATTTTGGGCGTTAAACGCCAGAATGGATACCATTCTGGGCGTTTAACGCTAGGATGGCACAAGAGGGAAGATTTTGTTTTTAATTCAGATTTTTTTTTCAAGTTTTCATAATTTTTCAAAATCAAATCTTTTTCAAATCATATATTTTCAATCATATATTTTCAAAATCAATTTCTTTCCATTTTTCAAAAATACTTGCTACAATTAATGATTTGATTCAACATTTCAAGTATGTTGCCTTTTCTGTTGAGAAAGGTTTAATGTCTGAATCATATCTTTTAAATTTCTTGTTAGCCAAGTCATTAATTTTAAAAATCAAATCTTTTTAAATTGTTTTTCAATCATATCTTTTCAGTCATATCTCTTTAAAACCATAACTTTTCAATCACATCTTTTTAATCACATCTTTTTCAAAATAGTCTTCGATCATATCTTTTTGATTTCTAATTTCAAAATCCTTTTCAAAATCACTTTATTTCTTTCCTAACTTTAATTTTCGAAAATCATCAATCAAATTTTCAAAATTTCTTTTAATTATTTTAAATCTTTTACTTTAATTTCAAAAATTCTTCCCCTCTTCTCACATCCTTCTATTTATGGACTAACACTCCTCCTCAATACACAATTCGAACTCTATCCCTCTTGATAAGTTCGAATTCTTCTACCTCCTCCTTCTATTCTTCTTTTCCTCTGACACCTCAAGGAATCTCTATCCTGTGACATAGAGGAATCCATACTCTCTTGTTCTCTTCTCTTTCATATGAGCAGGAGCAAGGACAAAAGCATTCTTGTTGAGGCTGATCCTGAACCTGAAAGGACCTTAAAGCGGAAGCTAAGAGAAGCTAAAGCACAACTCTCTGGAGGAGACCTAATTGAAATCTTCAAACTAGAAGAAGATATGGCAGCCGAAAACAACAACAATGCCAACAATGCAAGGAAGGTGCTGGGTGACTTTACTGCACCTACTCCCGACGTCTATAGGAGAAGCATCTCTATCCCTGCCATTAGAGCAAACAACCTTGAGCTTAAGCCTCAATTAGTTTCTCTAATGCAACAGAATTGCAAGTTTCATGGACTTCCATTGGAAGATCCTCATAAGTTCTTATGTTATTCCCTTTTGTTGTAAGAGACAGAGCTAGGATATGGTTGGACTCACAACCTAAAGAAAGCCTGAACTCTTGGGAAAAGCTAGTCAATGCCTTCTTGGCAAAGTTCTTTCCACCTCAAAAATTGAGTAAGCTTAGAGTGGAAGTCCAAACCTTCAGATAGAAGGAAGGTGAATCCCTCTATGAAGCTTGGGAAAGATACAAACAATTGATCAGAAAGTGTCCTTTTGACATGCTTTCTGAATGGAGCATCATAGGTATCTTCTATGATGGTCTATCTGAACTATCCAAGATGTCATTGGACAGCTTTGCTGGAGGATCTCTTCATCTGAAGAAGACGCCTGCAGAAGCTCAAGAACTCATTGAAATGGTTGCAAATAACCAATTCATGTATACTTCTGAAAGGAATCCTATGAACAATTGGACAAATCAGAAGAAAGGAGTTCTTGAGATTGATACTCTGAATGCCATATTGGCTCAGAACAAAATATTGACTCAGCAAGTCAATATGATTTATCAAAGTCTGTCTGGAATGCAAGCTGCACCAAGCAGTACTAAAGACGCTTCATCTGAAGAAGAAGCTTATGATCCTGAGAACCCATCAATGGAAGAGGTGAATTACATGGGAGAACCCTATGGAAACACCTATAATCCTTCATGGAGAAATCATCCAAATCTTTCATGGAAGGATCAACAGAGACCTCAACAAGGTTTCAACAACAATAATGGTGGAAGAAACAGGTTTAGCAATGGCAAGCCTTTTCCATCATCTTCTCAGCAATAGACAGAGAATTCTAAACAGAGCCACTCTAACTTAGCAACCATGGTCTCTGATCTAATCAAAACCACTCAAAGTTTTATGATTGAAACAAGGTCCTCCATTAGAAACTTAGAGGCACAAGTGGGTCAGCTGAGCAAGAAAGTCACTGAACTCCCTCCTAGCACTCTTCCAAGCAATACAGAAAAGAATCCAAAAGGAGAGTGCAAGGCCATCAACATGGCCAAATTTGGAGAGGAGGAAGAGGCAGTGGTAGCCATTAAGGAAGACCTCAATGGACGTCCACTGGCCTCCAATGAGTTCCCTAATGAGGAACCATGGGAATCTGAGGCTTACACTGAGACCATAGAGATTTCATTGGCTTTACTTCTGCCATTCATGAGCTCTGACAAGTATTCTTCCTCTGAAGAGGACGAAGATGTCACTGAAGAGCAAGTTGCTAAGTACCTTGGAGCAATCATAAAGCTAAATGACAAGTTATTTGGTAATGAGACTTGGGAGGATGAACCCCCTTTGCTCACCAAAGAACTGGATGACTTGACTAGGCAGAGATTACCTCAAAAGAGACAGGACCCTGGGAAGTTCTCAATACCTTGTACATTAGGCACCATGACCTTCGAGAAGGCTTTGTGTGACCTAGGGTCAAGCATAAACCACATGCCTTTCTCTGTAATAGAGAAGCTAGGGATCTTTGAGGTACAAACTGCAAGAATCTCACTAGAGATGGCAGATAATTCAAGAAAACAAGCTTATGGACTTGTAGAGGATGTTCTGGTATAGATTGAAGACCATTACATCCCTGCTGATTTCATAGTCCTAGAGACTGGGAAGTGCATAGATGAATCCATCATCCTTGGCAGACCCTTCCTAGCCACAGTAAAGGCTGTGATTGATGCTAATAGAGGAGAATTGATCATTCAAGTGAATGAAGAATCCTTTGTGTTTAAGGCTCAAGGATATCCCTCTGTAACCATGGAGAGGAAGCATGAAGAGCTTCTCTCAAAACAGAGTCAAACAGAGCCCCCACAGTCAAACTCTAAGTTTGGTGTTGGGAGGTTGCAACATTGCTTTGAACATCTGTGAGGCTCCATGAGGGCCCACTGTCAAGCTACTGATATTAAAGAAGCGCTTATTGGGAGGCAACCCAATGTTATATTTATCTATTTTTCATTGTTATTTTATGTTTTCTATAGGTTGATGATCATGTGAAGTCACAAAAACAATTGAAAAAGCAAAAACAGAATGAAAAATAGCACACCCTGGAGGAAAAACTTGCTGGCGTTTAAACGCCAGTAAGGGTAGCAAATGGGCGTTTAACGCCCAGTCTGGCACCATTCTGGGCGTTTAACGCCAGAAAAGGGCACCAGACTGGCGTTTAACGCCAGGAATGGGTAAGAAGCTGGTGTTAAATGCCAGAAATGGGCAGCAGCCTGGCGTTTTAACGCCAGGATTGGCAGAAAAGGGCATTTTTGCACGCCAGTTGGTGCAGGGATGAGATATCCTTGACACCTCAGGATCTGTGGACCCCACAGGATCCCCACCTACCCCACCCCTCTCTCTCTTCTTCACCCATTCACCAATCACCTCAACACCTCTTCCCCAAAAAATCCATCACCTATCAAATCCCACCATTCTCTTCACCACTCACATCTATCCTTCATAAAACCCCACCTACCTCACCATTCAAATTCAAACCACTTTCCCTCCCAAACCCACCCTAGATTGCCAAAACATACCCCCTCTCCACTCCTATATAAACCCATCTTCACTCCTTCATTTTCACACAACCTAAACACTACTTCTCCCCCTTGGCCGAAACACAAAGCCCCCCTCCATCTCCTCTATTTCTTCTTCTTCTACTCTCTTCTTTCTTCTTTTACTCGAGGACGAGCAAACTTCTAAGTTTAGTGTGGTAAAAGCGCTGCTTATTTGTTTTCCATAACCATTTATGGCACCTAAGGCCGGAGAAACCTCTAGAAAGAGGAAAGGGAAGGCAAAAGCTTCCACCTCCAAGTCATGGAAGATGGAGAGATTCATCTCAAGAGTGCATCAAGACCACTTCTATGAAGTTGTGGCCATGAAGAAGGTGATCCCTAAGTCCCTTTCAAACTCAAAAAGAGTGAATATCTGGAGATCCGACATGAGATCTAAAGAAGAGGTTTGGAAGTTCTTACCAACCCCATCCAACAAGTCGGAATCTTAATAGTTCAAGAGTTCTATGCTAATGCATGGATCACCAAGAACCATGATCAAAGTGTGAACCCGGACCCAAAGAATTGGCTTACAATGGTTCGGGGGAAATGCTTAGATTTTAGTCCGAAAAATGTAAGGTTGGCATTCAACTTGCCCATGATGCAAGGAGATGAACACTGATAAACCCCAATTTCGTGGTTTATTTTGTGCTTATTTTGAGGGATTTATTCACCTTTTCCCACATTTATTCAATGAGATAGCATGATTTCGTAATTCTCCCTTGAATTGTGCTTGAATGTAAAAACATGCTTTTTAGGCCTTAAATCGATAATTTTAATTCATTTTAATTCCATTCGATGCCTTGATGTGTTTGTTAAGTAATTTTAGGTCCATAAGGCAAGTATTGGATGGAAGAAATGAAGAGAAAAGAATGCTAAGAGGAGAATGCATGAAGAAACAAAGATTTGGAATGCACCAATGGACGCGCACGCGTACAAGGCGCGCACGCGCAAAAGTGGTTTTCCACACGGACGCGCACGCGTACATACCGCTTCCGCGTGGATGAGGATTTGCCAATCGACGCGCACGCGCACATGGCGCGCACGCGCAGATACTCCTACTTGGCCCACTTAAAGGCAAATTGCTAGGGGCGATTTCTGAGCAGCCCAGGCCCAATTCCAACTTGTTTCTGAGTGTATTTCATGCAGAATTGAAGTCCAAGCAAAAGGGGCAGCAATTAGTTTAGCCAACATGAGCCTTTAGTTAGTTTTCTAGAGAGAGAAGCTCCCTCTTCTCTCTAGAATTAGGATTAGGATTTCTTAGATCTAGGTTTAATTCATGCTTTGATTTACTTTTCTTTTATAATTCCTTGTTCCTCTACTCTTTCTCTCTTTAATTCTGTATCTCATTCATGTAATTCTCTACTTTTATGTTGATACATTTTTGTTCTTCTATTTTCAATTCAATGCAATTTATGATTTATGTTCCTTTATTGTTGATTTGGATTTGTTGTTGTTTAATTCATTGCAATTGAGTAGTGTAGATTTACATTCCTTGCAATTTTACTATGCTTTCCTTTTATGCCTAACAAGTGTTTGACAAAATGCTTGGTAGGATGTTAGAGTAGATTTTGAGCATTCTTGGCTTGGAAAGAGTGATTGGGCAATTTTGAGTCATGAAAACCCAACTTATGTTGGCGATCTAGAGTTGTTAGCTAATATTGTTTCCATTGACGCTAATCTTTTGCTAGTTTAATTAGTGAGTTGATTAGGACTTATGGAATATTGTTTCCATTGACGCTAATCTTTTGCTAGTTTAATTAGTAAGTTGGTTAGGACTTTTGGATTGAGATTAGCTAGTCTCGTTAGACTTTCTCCCTATTCGTTGGAGTTGACGTAATGAGATAAATTCTTGTTTATTATTGTGACATGATTGGTTAATCTTGTTTGACATTCTCCCGATGTATGAGTTAACTAAATAGGATGAATTAACCATGCATGACTAGGATAGAAAGCCTATGATCTCAATCCATTGCCATGAATGTCTCTCTTTATTACTTGCTTCCTTTAGTTATTTGTTTGATTTACTTTTCTTGCCCATTTAATTTCTTGCCTCTTTATTTTATTGCCCCTCTAATCAACCAAAACCCCCTATAACCCTCATAGCCAATAATCATACATTTCATTGCAACTCTTCGTGAGACGACCCAGAGTCTTAATACTTCGGTTAATTTTCAATTGGGGTTTGTTACTTGTGACAACTCAATATTTTTGCATGTAAGGACTCTTTGTTGGTGTAGAACTATACTTACTATGAGAATTCATTCATTTGAGGAAAATTCTATACCACACAAAAGTTCAATCATCAAACACCCCTACACTAGAAGGTTTCAACTTTGATCAAAGGTTGGACCAAGTCCTCATAGACATTTGTGAAGAGGGCGTTCAATGGAAGAGAGATTCAAGAGAGAAGTCGGTTTAACTGAGAAGGCATGACCTCAAGCCCGTGGCTAGGGGATGGTTGGAGTTTATCCAATGCTCAATCATTCCCACTAGCAACTGGTCCGAAGCTACTATAGACCAGGCTATCATGATTCATAGCATCATGATTGGAGAGGAAGTAGAAGTTCATGAGGTTATATCCCAAGAACTTTATAAGGTGGCGGACAAGTCTTCTACCTTGGCAAGGTTAGCCTTCCCTCATCTCATTTGTCACCTCTGTAATTCAGTTGGAATTAACATAGAGGGAGACATCCTCATTGATGAGCACAAGCCCATCACTAAGAAGAGGATGGAGCAAACAAGAGATCCCACTCATGGACATGAGAAAATTCCTCATCATGAAATCCCTGAGATGCCTCAAGGGATGCACTTTCCTCCACAAAACTATTGGGAGCAAATCAACACCTCCCTAGGAGAATTGAGTTCCAACATGGGACAACTAAGGGTGGAGCACCAAGAACATTCCATCCTCCTCCATGAAATTAGAGAAGATCAAAGAATCATGAGAGAGGAGCAACAAAGGCAAGGAAGAGACATTGAGGAGCTCAAGCACTCCATAAGATCTTCAAGAGGAAGAACAAGCCGCCATCACTAAGGTGGACCCGTTCTTTAATCTTCTTGTTCTTTATTTTTCTATTTTTTGAAAATTATGCTTTATGTTTTATTTATGTTTGTGTCTTATGATCATTAGTGTCTTAGTATCTATGCCTTAAAGTTATGAATGTCCTATGAATCCATCACCTTTCTTAAATGAAAAATGTTCTTAATTGAAAAAGAGAAGAATTGCATGAATTTCGAATATTATAACAGATTAATTATTTTTATGTGGTGGCAATACTTTTGACTTCTGAATGTATGCTTGAACAGTGCATATGTCTTTTGAATTTGTTGTTCATGAATGTTAAAATTGTTGGCTCTTGAAAGAATGATGAAAAAGGAGACATGTTACTGAGGATCTGAAAAATCATAAAAATGATTCTTGAAGCAAGAAAAAGCAGTGAATTCAAAAAAAAAAAAAGAGCAAGCAGAAAAAGCCAATAGCCCTTTAAACCAAAACGCAAGGATAATAAAAAGGATCCAAGGCTTTTAGCATCAGTGGATAGGAGGGCCTACAGGAATAACATCCTGGCCTAAGCGGCTAAACCAAGCTGTCCCTAACCATGTGCTTGTGGCGTGAAGGTGTCAAGTGAAAACTTGAGACTGAGCGGTTAAAGTCATGATCCGAAGCAAAAAGAGTGTGCTTAAGAACCCTGGACACCTCTAATTGGGGACTCTAGCAAAGCTGAGTCACAATCTGAAAAGGTTCACCCAGTTATGTGTCTGTGGCATGGATGTATCCGGTGGTAAGACTGGAAAACAGAGTGCTTTGGACCACGGCCAAGACTCATAAAGTAGCTGTGTTCAAGAATCATCATACTTAACTAGGAGAATCAATAACACTATCCGGATTCTGAGTTCCTATAGAAGCCAATCATTATGAACTTCAAAGGATAAAGTGAGATGCCAAAACTGTTCAGAGGCAAAAAGCTAAAAGCCCCGCTCATCTAATTAATACTGATCTTCATAGATGTTTTTGGAATTCATTGTATATTCTCTTCTTTTTATCCTATTTGATTTTCAGTTGCTTGGGGACAAGCAACAATTTAAGTTTGGTGTTGTGATGAGCGGATAATATATACGCTTTTTGGCATTGTTTTTAGTATGTTTTTAGTATGTTTTAGTTAGTTTTTATTATATTTTTATTATTTTTTATTTAAAATTCACTTTTCTGGACTTTACTATGAGTTTGTGTGTTTTTCTGTGATTTCAGGTATTTTCTGGCTGAAATTGAGGGACCTGAGCAAAAATCTGATTCAGAGGTTGCAAAAGGACTGCAGATGCTGTTGGATTATGACCTCCCTGCACTCAAAGTGGATTTTTTGGAGCTAAAGAAGCCCAATTGGCGTGATCTCAATCGTGTTGGAAAGTAGACATCTAGGGATTTCCAACAATATATAATAGTTAATACTTTGCCCGAGATTTGATGGCCCAAACTGGCGTTCCAAATCAGCTTTAGAATTCCCGGCGTTTAAACACCGGAACTGGCACAAAAGTGGGAGTTAAACGCCCAAACTGGCACAAAAGCTGACGTTTAACTCCAAGAAAGGTCTCTACACATGAAAGCTTCAATGCTCAGCCCAAGCACACACCAAGTGGGCCCAGAAGTGGATTTTTATGTCATTTACTCATTTTTGTAAACCCTAAGCTACTAGTTCTCTATAAATAGGACCTTTTGCTATTGTATTTTCATCTTGGGATCACTTTAGATCTTCAGATCATCTTTGGACATCTAGTTCTTAGATCATGGGGGCTGGCTTCTCGGCCATGCTTAGACCTTGTTCTTATGTATTTTCAACGGTAGAGTTTCTACACACCATAGATTAAGGTGTGGAGCTCTGCTGTACCTCGAGTATCAATGCAATTACTATTATTTTCCATTCAATTCATCTTATTCTTGTTCTAAGATATTCATTCGCACCCAAGAACATGATGAATGTGATGATTATGTGATGCTCATCATCATTCTCACTTATGAACGCGTGCCTGACAACCACTTCCGTTCTACATGCAAACAAGGCTTGAATGTGTATCTCTTGGATTCCTTAATCAGAATCTTCGTGGTATAAGCTAGAATCCATTGGCGGCCATTCTTGAGAATCCGGAAGGTCTAAACCTTGTCTGTGGTATTCTGAGTAGGATTCATGGATTGAATGACTGTGATGAGCTTCAAACTCACGATTGTGGGGCGTTAGTGACAGACGCAAAAGAATCACTGGATTCTATTCCGACATGATCGAGAACCGATAGATGAATAGTCGTGCTGTGACAGAGCACGTTGAACATTTTCACTGAGAGGAGGGGACTGTAGCCATTGACAACGGTGATGCCCAACATACAGCTTGCCATGGAAAGGAGTAAGAAGGATTGGATGAAGACAGTAGGAAAGCAGAGAGACGGAAGGGACAAAGCATCTCCATACGCTTATCTGAAATTCTCACCAATGAATTACATAAGTATTTCTATCTTTATTTTATGTTTTATTCATCTTTTAATTATCAATCCTCCATAACCATTTAAATCTGCCTGACTGAGATTTACAAGATGACCATAGCTTGCTTCATACCAACAATCTCCGTGGGATCGACCCTTACTCGCGTAAGGTTTATTACTTAGACGACCCAGTGCACTTGCTGGTTAGTTGTGCGAAGTTGTGATAAAGAGTTGAGATTGCAATTGAGCGTACCATATTGATGGCGCCATTGATGATCACAATTTCGTGCACCAATAGGACAATCAAGGAAGGGAGATTCGGCCACTATGCCATGGAACGTATACACTTGTCTCCAAGGGGAGTATCTTGGAAAATGTTGCCATGCAACATTGGAAAGTGGATAGCCTTGGAGACCGAACCAAGACCTTCATAAAAAGGGTGATCCTTGTGCTCATTCAACACCAAACCCCAACCGTCCATTATCAAACAACACCATCAATTCACACCCTTCAATCATTTACCATCTTCCTATATAAACCCCTTCACACAACCTTTTTGTACACACTTCATACTCTCATTCCTCTCCTTTTCTTTTCTCGAATACACACACTTCATCCTCCTCCAAAAAGTTCCATACACACCTTCCGAGCCACGTCTTGTGAGCAACAAATATATCAACCATCCTACATGGCATCCTCAAGCTCTAAGAGGCGAAAAGGAAAGGAGCCCATGGAGTAGCCTCCTTTCAACGCCGGGAGATTCAAGACCACCTTCCATGAGCTTCAATATGAACAGATCAAGAACAAAAAAATATTGCCAGAGTTGACATTCCAATTCAACGAGGATGAGTGCCATAAGATCAAGGAGAAGATCGCACAGAGGGGCCGGCAAAAGCTCACCAACCCAGAGACAGATAAATGCAAACCTCATGAAAGAGTTCTATCCAAATGCGGTCAGAGAAGACAGCACTAGGGCCCCCACCTTCAAAAGTTATGTAAGGGGAACAGAGGTAGACTTCAGCCCCAATGCTATAACAAGGACTCTTCAACTGAAATCACCACATTTGATGAGCTTAGCTATCAAGTAAGAATAAGTAATACTCCCGAGGAAGATGAACTTGAAGAAATTGTGAGTGATATGCGTGTTATTGGGAAAGGTATTCGGACAAGAGACCGAGATTCATTAAGAGAGGAGACCTTATCCCAGAAGCCAAGGGATGGTTTGAGTTAGTGAGGAGGTCTATCCTTCCAGCCGTAAACAATTCTGAGGTCAATATAGCTCGAGCCACCATGGTACATTGCCTAGTGAAGGGTGGAAGCATCAATGTGCATGAAATTATAGCTGAAGGAATCCAGGATTCAGCCGAGAAGAATGATCCGGATGCTAGACTTTGGTACCCCAGCACCATCTTGAGACGATGCATGAAAGCCAAGGTGGTGTTCAAAGACAACAATCCACAATGGGTAAATCCTGGGAGGTTAGTCACATTCCAACGCATACACTATGTGACACTTGCTCAACAACAAAGAAGACCTCAGATAAGAAAAAGAACAGCACAAGAAGAGTCCCACCAAGAAGAACCTCACCAAGAAGAACCCCAACAAATAGGGCACCAGCAAGAAGGACAATTTGATCCAACTAATATAAATCTGTTTCACATCAAGGAAGCCATTGAGTATATGGCAAGTAGCTATACGGAGGGACAAGAACAGCAACTACATGTCCAAGCTCAAAGGATGGATCATCAAGAAAAACTACTATCTAGTTGGATGGATCAACAAAGAGAGTGGCAGAAACAACAAATGGAATTACAACAGGAGCATTACTCCTAGCTCACCCAGGCCATCAGTCAAGTGTCCGAAAGGCAAGAAAGCCAGGATAAATTCCTTCAAGAACTCAACCAATGCCAAATAGCTCAGATGAAAGCCTTCAATGAATTCAGTGTGCTCAATGAAGGAAGGCAACTGCATCGAGAAGAATTCAGCATAAACACTCAGGCCAAGTTAAACTATATGACTGGGCATATGCATAACTTGCACCCTGCCATCCCAAGTTATGAGGCAGTCTGCAAGGACTTAACAGAGCAAGAAGAGGGGAAGGTGAAACAGCAAAAGGAAGCATTAAAGAAGAAGATGGAAGATGTTGGTTTATGGAAAAATCTGATAGGAAAGCGCAAAAGGAATGGGGACTCAAGCAATCAAGGAAGATCCCAAGACAAAGGAACATGATCATTTCAGGTGGTGGAGTCCCTTCTTAGTTCTACCCTTTTCAAAGCTTTAAATAAGGAAAATCATGTATGAAATAGAACATGCTTCCATGAGTAGCTTAGGATTTTCAATTCTACATTTAAGGTTTTCATTGCTTAGGTCCATATTATTGAGCTTAATGTCCCTGGTGTTCACTTTCATCTTGCTTAATTGTATGCCTGTCCTTTAAGCTAATCAAAAAGAAAATGTTATGAAAAGAACAAGAGTGGAGTTATTTTGTGAAGTGAATTCTGAATGTTTGTGGTAGGGTGATTAGTAAGCTAAGTTGGTTCACTAAACAAGGAAAGAAGGCAACTATCTATCCTGAATCCTATGCTTGAAACACATCCTATGATACTAACTAAATAATAAGATCCCAAGAAGAAAAGAGAAAGAGCAATAAAAGTGAAAAGGAAAGAAACACAATAAGAAATAATGCTAGGCACCAAGGGTTTTAAAATTGAGGCATGTGTCTGTGGTGTTCATGTGCAAGGGATATGCTTGGATGAATAAGCTCTTAGGAGTGCCTCATCACTTGGTAACTTGGATTAACTAATCCAGGATTATCAGCTGAAAGTCCACTATCAAGAGTGACCTTTACTACAGAACACTTAGTAACCCAAAGAGGTGCTGGACACCAAGGTCTCAAGAAAGAAAAATAACAAACCATGTGCCTGTGGTGTGTATGTATGAGAGAAAGAGACTTGAGGGAGTAAGTCCTTAGGGGTGTCTTAACACCTAGCATCTTGAACCAACTGGTTCGGGAGTGTTGGCTGAAAGCTTATCATAAAGAGTCGACCTCTTACAGAGCACTTAGCCAAAAGAAGAATGTAATAAACCTTGAAAAAGAAGGAAGGATCAACAATTAAGAAGTCTCAAAGGATGCAATCAAGAGAGCGACCAAGGACTTGATAAAGGCCTGAAACCTAGTAAAGGAAAGAACCTAAGTTGCTATGCATGAAACCCCATAAACCAGGAATTCTACTTCTGTATTATCTTCTTAATTCTTTCATTCATTCTTCCTATGTTTCAGTACTTGCTTAAGGACAAGCAAGCTTTAAGTTTGGTATTGTGATGCCAGGGCATCTAGGCCAGTTTCACTGACCTTTTCTTTACTATTTTAGGTTAGTTTCATGCATTTTCTTAGTGAATAAGGCAAGTTTTGGATGAAAATACACTTACACCTTGATTCAAGCAACTATTGTGAATTTCACATGATTTCATGAGGATTTTTGCTAGAATTGAATGATAAATTGATGATACATAATCCTATGACTTTGGCTAGAGCTTTGATGCACTTTATTTGCTTGATTTCAGGACAAAGAAAGTAAAGAAGAACCACGTTAGTACTCACGTTAATCTAGTTAACGTGACCACTAACTTGGAATGGTAAATAGCTTGCAATGTTAATGAGAAAAGTGATCACCAATAATGCCTGCGAAGCCATCATAAGCCCACGTTAATTGCCACGTTAACTAGGTTAATGTGGTAGTTAACGTGGAGACAAAAGAAAGCTCCAACGTTAGTGGTAAACGTGAACACCACTAACGTTCCACGATTTGGCAATAAGCCACGTTAAGAGTCACGTTAACTTAGTTAACGTGAACTCTAACGTGAAAGAGAGGAACAATACCAACGTTAGTGACACTCACATTTGTCACTAACGTTGGAGATGGCATTCACTACCACGTTAACTTAGTTAACGTAAGCTCTAACGTGGAGAGTAGGGGCACTTGGAGCGTTAGTGACAAAGGTAAGTGTCACTAACGTTCTCGAAGGTGAGGCATAACCACGTTAAGAGCCACGTTAGTTACACTAACGTGAACTCTAACATAGGGACAAAGGGCACAAGGCAACGTTATTGGGAAAGGTGAGTCCCAATAACGCTTGCGAAGGTTTACAAGGCTACATTAGTGGTCACGTTGGTGCCACTAACGTTGGAGTTAATGTGGGCTATATGGGGTTGGAACGTTAGTGAAAAATGTGATTGCCACTAACGTTCTCGAACCCACAATGTCACTTAACGTTAACTTCACTAACGCCCATGCCTAATTCATACTTCTCTGCAAGCTGAGCCCACTAAAGATTGTAACTGCTTCAACTCAAGATCTAAGGCCCACATCCAAAACTTGAAGAACTCACTAGAAGATCAAGAGAAGTAGTATATATAGGAGTAATTTTGAACTATAGAGAAGCTTGACACTTTGGAGAACTACCTTCTGTATATTTACTTTTCTACACTTTTAGCTAAGCATGTATTCTTTTCTGCCATTTTTCATTTCTGGAGCTATGAACAACTAAACCCCTTTCATTGGGTTAGGGAGCTCTGTTGTAATTTGATGGATCAATTATAGTTTTCATTTCTCTTCTTCTTTCTTCTCTTTTGATTTACTAGAAAGCTTTCGATCTTAATTCAATTGGTTAGTTGTCTTGGAAAAGAAACTCTCCATAATTGGATCTCCTTTGAGCCTTGGAAAAGGGATGAGGAGATCATGCTAGAAATGCTTTCTCATGTTGGACCAAACTGGGGTCTGGGCGGATATAGTGACATGTAATCCTCCCAACACTTTGATTTGGAAATACATGTGGTATAATCAGTGACCACATTTTATCTCTTCCCATGAGCAATTAAATCAAGGAATTGGGCAATTGTTCAAGTTTAGATAGATTGGGTTGCCAAGGAATTGGAACCCAATCACTTAAGATTGCCAAGGAAATCAATAGATGCTTTGATTGAGGAAGAGATGAAAATGAACTTGATCCGAAGAATACAACATCTCCTAAGCCCAATGAATTCCCCATTTTTGATCTTACCCATTCTCTTTATTTTCTGCATTTATTTTCATGCTCATTTCCCTAAATCCCCATCTTAGATTCTGCACTTTATTTTCTGCTATTTACTTCCCTGCCATTTAATTTTCCGCAACTCTCAAACTACATTCTGTTTAGCTCAACTAGCATACTCTTCCAACTAAAGTTGCTTGACCAATCAATCCCTGTGGGATTCGACCTCACTCTATTGTGAGTTTTTACTTGACGACAATTCGGTATACTTGCCCAAGGGAAATTTGTTGAGAGACAAGTTTTCATGCATCATAAAATGTCCTCTGTATGCAATCCTGGCGTTTAACGCCAGACTGACGCTTGTTTCTGACGTTAAACGCCCAAATCTAGCATGTTTCTGGCGTTTAATGCCAGCCTGATGCTTGTTTCTGGCGTTAAACGCCAGACAGATGCTTGTTTTTGGCGTTTAGACGCCAGACAGCTCTTCCTCCAGGGTGTGCTTTTTCTTCTGCTATTTTTGATTCTGTTTTTAATTTTTGTAATTATTTTGTGACTCCACATGATCATAAACCTAATAAAACATAAAATAACAATAGAAATATAAATAAATAAAAATTGGGTTGCCTCCCAATAAAAGCTTCTTTAATGTCAATAGCTTGACAGTGAGCTCTCATGGAGCTTCATAGATGTTCAGAGCATGATGAGGGCCTCCCAACACCAAACTTAGAGTTTGAATGTGGGGGCTTCTCAACACCAAACTTAGAGTTTGGTTGTGGCCTCCCAACACCAAACTTAGAGTTTGATTGTGGAGGCTTTGTTTGACTCTGTATTGAGAGAAGCTTATCGTGCCTCTTTTCCATGGTTGCAGAGGAAGGTCCTTGAGCTTTAAACACAAGGTAGTTCCCATTCACTTGAAGGACTAGCTCTCCTCTGTCAACATCAATCATAGCTCTTGCTGTGGCTAGGAAGGGTCTTCCAAGAATGATGGATTCATCCTCATCCTTCCCAGTGTCTAAGATTATGAAATCAGCAGGGATGTAAAGGCTTTTAACCTTCACTAACACGTCCTCTACCATTCCATAAGTTTGTTTTATTGACTTGTCTGCCATCTCTAATGAGATTCTTACATCTTGTACCTCAAAGATCCCCAATTTCTCCATTACAGAGAGTGGCATAAGATTTATACATGACCCTAGGTCACACAGAGCCTTCTCAAAGGTCATGGTGCCTATGGTACAGGGTATTAAGAATTTACTAGGATCTTGTTTCTTTTGAGGTAAAGTTTGCTGAACTCAATTATTTAGTTCACTAATGAGCAAGGGAGGTTCATCTTCCCAAGTCTCATTACCAAACAACTTGGCATTCAGCTTCATGATGGCTCCTAGATATTGAGCAACTTGCTCTTCAGTTACATCTTCATCCTCTTCTGAGGAAGAATAGTTCTCAGAGCTCATGAATGGTAGAAGAAAGTTTAATGGAATCTCTATGGTCTCTATATGAGCCTCAGATTCCTTTAGGTCCTCAGTAGGGAACTCCTTTCTGTTTGGGAGACGTCCCAAGAGGTCTTCCTCATTGGGATTCATGTCTTCCCCTTCCTCTTTGTATTCGGCCACTTTAATAATATCAATGGCCTTGCACTCTCTTTTTGGATTCTCTTCTGTATTGCTTGGAAGATTACTAGGAGAAGTTTCAGTGATTTTCTTACTCAGCTGACCCACCTTTGCCGCCATATTTCTAATAGAGGACCTTGTTTCATTCATGAAACTTAGAGTGGCTTTATATACATCAGAGACTATGTTTGCTAAGCTAGAGGGGCTCTGCTCAGAATTCTCTGTCTGTTGCTAAGAAGATGATGGACAAGGCTTGCTATTACTAAGCCTGTTTCTTCCACCATTATTAAAGCCTTGTTAAGGCTTTTGTTGATCCTTCCATGAGAAATTTGGATGATTTCTCCATGAGGGATTATATGTGTTTCCATAGGCTTCACCCATGTAATTCACCTCTGCCATTGCAGGGTTCTCAGGATCATAAGCTTCTTCTTCAGAAGATGCCTCTTTAGTACTGTTGGATGTATTTTACAATCCATTCAGACTCTGAGAAATCATGTTGACTTGCTGAGTCAACATTTTGTTCTGAGCCAATATGGCATTCAGAGCATCAATTTCAAGAACTCCCCTCTTCTGAGGCGTCCCATTACTCACAGGATTCCTCTCAGAGGTGTACATAAATTGGTTATTTGTAACCATGTCAATGAGTTCTTGAGCTTCTACAGGCATTTTCTTTAGGTTAATGGATCTACCTGCAGAATGGTTCAGTGACATCTTAGAGAACTCAGATAGACCATAATAGAATATATCCAAAATGGTCCACTCTGAAAGCATGTCAGCAGGACACTTTTTGGTCAACTTCTTCTATCTTTTCCAAGCTTCACAACGGGATTCACCATCTTTTGCTTGAAGGTTTAAACATCCACTCTAAGCTTGCTCAGCTTTTGAGGAGGAAATAACTTGGCCAAGAAGGCCATGACCAGCTTATCCCAAGAGTCCAGGCTATCTTTAGGTTATGAGTCCAAGCATGTTCTAGCTCTGTCTCTTACAGCAAAAGGGAAAAGCATGAGCCTGTAGACTTCAGGATCTACTCCATTAGTCTTAACAGTATCACAGATCTATAAGAACTCACTTAAAAACTGGTAGGGATTTTCTGATGGAAGTCCATAAAACTTGCAGTTCTGTTGCATCAGAGGAACTAGTTGAAGCTTCAGCTCAAAATTATTTGCTCCAATGGCAGGGATTGAGATGCTTTTTCCATAAAAATTGGAAATAGGTGTAGTATAATCACCAAGCATCTTCCTTGCGCCTTCACCATTGTTATTGGGTTCGGCCATGTCTCTTTCTTTTTTGAGATTCTCTGTAAGATTTTCTCTGGATTGTTGTGCTTTAGCTTCTCTTAGCTTCTTCTTCAGAGTCCTTTCAGGTTCAGGATCTGCTTCAACAAGAATGTCCTTGTCCTTGCTCCTGCTCATATGAAAAAGAAGAGAACAGAAAAGAAGAGGAATCCTCTATATCATAATACAGAGATTCCTTTATGTGAGTAGAAGAAGAAAAGAATAGAAGAAGGATGAGAAAAATTCGAACACAGATAGAGGGGAGAAGAGGGTTTAAATTTTGAGATGAAGAGAAGTGTTAGTAAATGAATAAATAAATAGAATAGAAGACGATGAGAATGGGAGAATTTCAAAAAGTAAGAGAAGAAATAAATTTAAAATTAAAAATTGAAACAATTAGTTAATTAAAAAGAATTTTGAAAAAAGGGTGAGGAATTTTCGAAAATTAGAGAGAAGAAAGTAGTTAGGTGATTTTGAAAAAGATAAGAAATAAACAAAAAGTCAATTATTTAGTTGAAAAAGATTTGAAAATCAATTTTGAAAAGATAAGAAGTTAGAAAAGATTTTGAAATTAAATTTTTGAAAAAGATATGATTGAAAAGATATGATTGAAGTTTGTTTTGAAAAAGATTTAATTTTTAAAATTAAAATTGATTACTTGACTAACAAGAAACTAAAAAATATGATTCTAGAATTTAAAGATTGAACCTTTTTTAACAAGAAAGTAACAAACTCCAAATTTTTGAATCAATCACATTAATTGTTAGTAAAGTTTTTGAAAATTATGAAATAAAGATAAGAAAAAGATTTTGAAAATCAATTTTAAAAATTTTTGAAAATAAATAATAAAAAATGAAAAAGATTTTAAAAAGATAAGATTTTTAAAATTGAAATCTTGACTTGACTAACAAGAAACAACGTATTTTAAAAATTTTTGACTAAGTCAACCCAAAGAATTCGAATTTTTGAGAGAAAAGGGAAATATATTTTTTTTTATTTTTGAATTTTTAATGATGAGAGAGAAAAACCCAATTATGACCCAAAATTTGAAAATTTTGGATCAAAACCAATGATGCATGCAAGAACACTATGAATGTCAAGATGAACACCAAGAACACTTTAAAGATCATGATGAACATCAAGAACTTATTTTTGAAAAAATTTTCAAGAAAAGAAAAACATACAAGACACCAAACTTAAAGATTTTTCATGTTTAGACACTATGAATGCAAAAATGCATATGAAAAACAACAAAAGACACAAAACAAGAAAATATGAAGATCAAACAAGAAGACTTACCAAGAACAACTTGAAGATCATGAAGAACACCATGCATGAATTTTTCGAAAAAATGCATAAATTTTAAAAAACATGCAATTGATACCAAACTTAAAAATTGACACTAGACTCAAACAAGAAACACAAAATACTTTTGATTTTTACGATTTTATTAATTTTTTAGGATTTTTTCAAAATTTATTTTTAGAAAAATGCAAACAAACAAAAAAAAATTTGAAATATTTTTTAAACTTTTTGAAAAGAAAATAAAACAAGAAGAAAATTACCTAATCTGAGCAACAAGATGAACCGTCAGTTGTCCAAACTCGAACAATCCCCGGCAACGGAGCCAAAAACTTGATAGGCGAAATTGTAATCATCAACAATGGCTCCAACAACTTGGTGCTCTCAAACGTGAATCACACTTTGTCACAACTCCGCACAACTAACCAGCAAGTGCACTGGGTCGTCCAAGTAATACCTTACGTGAGTAAGGGTCGATCCCACGGAGATTGTTGGTATGAAGCAAGCTATGGTCATCTTGTAAATCTCAGTCAGGCAGATTATAATGGTTATAATGGTTTTCGAATATAAAACTAAATAAAGCATAAAATAGAGATAGAGATACTTATGTAATTCATTGGTGGGAATTTCAGATAAGCGCATGAAGATACTGTGTTCCTTCTGAATCTCTGCTTTCCTACTGCTTTCATCCAATCATTCTTACCCCTTTCCATTGCATGTTGTATGTTGGGTTTCACCGTTGTCAATGGCTACCTCCCGTCCTCTCAGTAAAAATGGTCCAGATGCTCTGTCACAGCACGGATGATTATCTGTCAGTTCTCGATCATGTCGGAATAGAATCCAGTGATTCTTTTGCGTCTATCACTACGCCCAACACTCGCGAGTTTGAAGCTCATCACAGTCATCCCATCTCAGATCCTACTCGGAATACCATAGACAAGGTTTAGACTTTCCAGATCTTAGGAATGGCCGCCAGTAATTCTAGCTTATACCACGAAGACTCTGATCTTTTGGAATGGAGGCTAAGAGATTGCATGTTGAACATTTGTGAACATCAAGTGCATGAGAATTTCCTTCCAAGCATTCTAAATATTTTAAATTGCATGATTTGGCCATAATGTAATTTTAATTCTCTACTTTGACTAGGCAAATTCTTGTTGGATGATGTGCATTTGTCTTAATGCATTGTGTTGCTTGATCATATGCATCCATATGCTATGTTTATGCCTTAATGACATGTTAATCCTTAATTGTCTAACTATGTGCTCTACACATATTTGACACTAGTCATTTTGGCATAATGCCTCATTTGTGATATTGGATTGTAAGATCACTTAAGGACGTCTTTTGAAATTCTCAAACTTTGTGGACCATGCTTGCTATGTAATTGATCTTATTTTATATTTCTCTTTTCCTAAATTACATAGCAACCATGTTTCCCACTCATGTCAACTATGTGATGTGAACCAAAGTTCAAAGTGTGTCATTGATTGATGTGTGATTTTCATCGTTCCTTTGTTCATTAAGTTTCCTTGCACATCAATCAATTTCTATTCATCATCCATTTCACAATCGCTTAATTCTTGCTTGAATGCTTTTATGTTTCTTCACTACTTGTTTGTTTGTCTTAACCTACAAGTTTTCTTTAAAGTATTTTAAGCACACTAGAATGAGTGAAGTGCATGCTTCTTTTATATAATTGTGACATAGCCCTCTATGCTAGTGTGTGTGTTCCAAATGGCACCCAATTTAGAATTCACACACTTGTTTTCATCCATGTCACACATTGAGTCAGTCATTTTATTTGTGTTCATCACCTTATTTCAACAATATATGCTCCCTTACTTTTACAATTGCTCATCTTACTTGGGTCTATTTCATATTCTTTAGGATGAGTCATCATTAGAAACAAGGAGCAGAAGAAAGAACACGCAGCAACCGGCTGAACCACCATCTAAAGGTGACAATCCGTGAATTTGCCGAACCCCGTTGCTCATCTTTGAATGCACCCAGGACGGTGTAAACTTTTAAGTGTGGGGAGGTTGTCTGACCGAATCGGCCATTTTTTGTGACAAATTTCCAATCCCAATACTTTCACATCTCAATTTTTCTTTTATTACTAGGTCTTTTAGGATTTTTAGTTGCATTTTCTTGATTTGCATATAGATAATAAGCTTAGTCAAAATAATAAAATTTTTCAAGGAACTTTATCTACGGGGCACCCCAATTGATTTGAGTAAAAATTTTTCATTGAACTTGCTTGAATTATATATTGTGGAACATGTTTTTGAGCTAAGAACATAGAAGCATGTGAGTTTTGGGCCTAATTGTGTGGTTACATCATATAATCACTATTTTCATTCTTGTGTGTATTATTCTCTTTCTATGATTGTAATCTTTGATTTGTTTGATTCTTTATGTACATTATTTTGTGTATGAATGCATTTATATGATTAAGGCCTTCATTTCATTTAGCTCACTTACCCAAATAGCCTTATCTTTTATCTACCATTGTTAGCTAATTTTGAGCCTATATTAAATCCCTTTTTGTTCTTTAATTTAGCACATCACTACCCCTAAGTGAAAAATAATAAACGTCCTTTAATTTGGATCTTTGATTAGCTTAGGCTGGTAACAGTGTTTATCATTTAAAAGTGGGAAATTTGGGAACATTGGCTGGGATAAAAGTGTATTTTTGTATTTTTGTGGAAGATCTTGGGAATTGGGTACATACTCATGCATTAAGTGTTTAAACCATATGCATTGATGCTCTTGTATATATTTTAGTTTGAAAAGAAAAAATATAATTAAAAAATAAAAATATATATATAAAATAAATAAAGGAATAAATAATAAAAATAGAAAAAGAAAAAGAGAAAAAGAAAGCAATAAAATGGGACAAAAAGCCCCAAAGAAAAGTTTAATAATAATCAATGCATATGGATTGTGAATTGAAAGAGAATGCATGAGTGTGTGAAAAAGCGAGAATTACGGGGAGCAAGGTGTTGTATTAGAATTGTATAGGTTGTTATATGTGTGTGGTGAGAGCTTAGGTTAATTAAAGATTCAAATTTCAAGCTCACTTGACCATATTAACAATAGTTTATATATGCTCTCTTGGGAATTGATTTATTTTGACCAAGTGGTTGCATGCATTTAGATAGAGTGCATATAGATAGTTTCTATTGAATAAATATTGATACCCTTTGTCTCTTTCTTGGTTTAGCATGAGAACATGCTTAGTTTAAGTGTGGGGAGGTTTGATAAACCCCAATTTTGAGGTTTATCTTGTGTTGAATTTAGGAGATTTTATCAACGTTTTCCATATTTATTCAATGAAATAGCATGCTTTAGTAAATTTCCATAAATTTGTATTTAAGAGTGAAAACATGCTTTTTAGGCCTTAAAATAGCCAAATTTAATTCAGTTTAATTCCATTCGATGCCTTGATATGTTTGTTGAGTGATTTCAAGCTTATAAGGCAAGGATTGGATGAGAGAAGTGAAGAGAAAAGTATGCAAAGTGGAGAATTCATGAGGAAATGAAGATTTGCTGAACTTAAGGCCACGCGCACGCATCACCCACGCGTACGCGTGAGAAGAAAATTTGCCAAGCGACGTGCGCACATCACCAACGCGCACGCGTGACGTTGGTCACGTGACCTCATTAAAGTGATTACACTGGGGGCGATTTTTGAGCCATCCAGGCCCAAGTCCAACTCATTTCTGAAGCTATTTGATGCAGAATTCAAGAGGGAACAAGGGGGAGAAATTAGATAGTGTAGGAATCATGCTTTTGGTTAGTTCTAGAGAGAGAAGCTCCCTCTTCTCTCTAGAAATTATAGTTTTTAGTTTAATTTCATCTTAGATTTAGGTTTTGATTCTTATTTTGATCTAGTTTCTTTTACCTTTCCTTGTTCCTTTGCCTTAATTTCTTTAGTTTATCTTGTTAATTTCTCATTTTAGTCATTTTTATGTTTATGAACTATTGTTAATTTTGATTTCTTTTAATACAATTTGATGTTTTATATTTCTTTAATGCTTATTTGAGTTGTTACTATTATTTGCATGCATCGGTTAGTTTAGATTTTATTATTCCTTGCAATTTTACTATGCCTTCCTTTTGTGCCTGCCAAGTGTTTGACAAAATATTTGGTTGGATTTTAGAGTAGTTTTTTAGCATTTTTGGCTTGGAAAGAGAAATTAGGTTATCTTGAGTTATTAATACCCAATTTAGATTGGCGATCTAGAGTGATTAGTTTGTCTTGTATCCATTAATATTACTTATGGATTGGGATTAACTAGGCATACTTGACTTTCTTCCGATGTGAAGATAACGTAATAGGCTTAGCTCTTGTTAATTCTTGTATTATGATTAATGACTAGGATAGAAAGCCTTTGATTCTCAATCCTTGCCATGAATGCCTCTTTTTATTAGTTATTATATTTAGTTGTTTGCTTTTACATTTCTTGCCATTTAATTTCTTGCCCTTTTTACCATCAACCCAACCCCTTGAACCTCATAACCAATAATTGAGCACTCTATTGTAATTCCTAGGGAGAACGACTCGGGACTAACACTCTCGGTTATTTTTATTGGGTTGAACTTGTGACAACCAAAAATTAAACTTTGATTGAGTGTTATTTGTCGATTTGGAACTATATTCCAATGAAGTGGTTTTTTATTGAGAAGAAATTCTAAGCCGATGGTAACGCTCTTTCAAGTTTTTTTTTATGTATTTTTATTTTTTTATTATATTTTTTTTCAAACTAAAATATATACAAGAGCATCAATGCATATGGTTTAAACACTTAATGCATGAGTATGTATCCAATTCCCAAAATCTTTCACAAAAATACAAAAATACACTTTTATCCCAACCAATGTTCCCAAAATTTTCACTTTTAAATGATAAACACTCTCACTAGCCTAAGCTAATCAAAGATCCAAATTAAAGGACGTTTATTATTTTTCACCTAGGGGTAGTGATGTGCTAAATTAAAGAGCAAAAGGGGATCTAACATAGGCTCAAAATTAGCTAACAATGGTAGATAAAAGGTAAGGCTATTTGGGTAAGTGAGCTAAATAAAATGAAGACCTCAATCATATAAATGTATTCATACACAAAATAATGGACATAAAGAATCAAACAAATCAAAGATTACAATCATAGAAAGAGAATAATGATTCAATGAATCTTCCTTATCGGGAAGTCTTTGACTAAGTAACAGCCTAGAATAGATTCTTACTCGGTGATGCAATTACAAATCTTTGCTAAGAATTCTATTGCTATTGTCTTACCATCCCGTCAGCCTAAGAAGGTAGCAAGATGGCTAGCTTGAATCCAAGATAACAGTGCAACACCATAACCATGCAATTCAACGCCTAAGTGGTGGACGAAATTGTGATTCATATGTTATTGCATTTTGTAAAATTCGTTGCTTTTTCTTTCCCTGGCAATGGCGCCAAAAACATGATGCCAATACCATGGTTTACAACTATGTGTGGTCACAACTCCGTTCAACTTAACCAGCAAGTGTACTGGGTCATCCAAGTAATACCTTACGTGAGTAAGGGTCGATCCCACAGAGATTGTTGGTATGAAGCAAGCTATGGTTACCTTGTAAATCTCAGTTAGGCATATTAAATGGTTTATGATAAGTTCGAAAATAAATAATAAACAGAAAATAAAATAGGATCGAAATACTTATGTAAATCAATAGTGGGAATTTCAGATAGGTGTATGGAGATGTTGTGCTCCTCTTGAATCTCTACTTTCTTATTACATTCATCCAATCCTTCTTTCTCCTTTCCATGGCAAGCTGTATGTAGGGCATAACCGTTGTCAATGGCTACATCCCATCCTCTCAGTGAAAATGGTCCTATGCTCTGTCACAGCACGGCTAATCATCTGTCGGTTCTCAATCAGGTTGGAATAGAATCCCTTGATTCTTTTGCATCTGTCACTAACTCCCAGCCTTCAGGAGTTTGAAGCTCGTCACAGTCATTCAATACCGGAATCCTACTCGGAATACCACAGACAAGGTTAGACTTTCCAGATTCCCGGAATCATACTCGAAATACCACAGACAAGGTTAGACTTTCTGGATTCCCATGAATGTCACCATCTATCTAGCTTATACCACAAAGATTCTGTTGGGGAATCTAAGAGATATGCGCCCAGCCTAAGGTAGAACGGAAGTGGTTGTCAGTCACGCGCGTTCATAGGTGAGAATGATGATGAGTGTCACGGATCATCACATTCATCAAGTTGAAGTGCAATGAATATCTTAGAATAGGAATAAAGAGAATTGAATAGAAAGTAATAGTAATTGTATTGAAACTTGAGGTACAGTAGAGCTCCACACCCTTAATCTATGGTGTGTAGAAACTCCACCGTTGAAAATACATAAGTGAAAGGTCCAGGCATGGCCAAATGGCCAGCCCCCATGATCTGAGAACTAATCGTCCCAAGGTGATCCTAAGATCTAAAGTGATCAAAAGATGTCCAATACAATAGTAAATTATCCTATTTATACTAGACTAGCTACTAGGGTTTACATGAGTAAGTAATTGATGCATAAATCCACTTCCGGGACCCACTTGGCGTGTGTTTAGGCTGAGCTTGATCTATCAACGAGCTGAGGCTTCTCTTGGAGTTGAACGCCAAGTTGTAACGTGTTTTGGGCGTTCAACTCCGGGTCGTGACGTGTTTCTGGCGTTTTACTCCAGACAGCAACATGGAACTGGCGTTGAGCGCCAGTTTACGTCGTCAATTCCCGAATAAAATATGGACTATTATATATTTCTGGAAAGCTATGGATGTCTACTTTCTAACGCCGTTGAGAGCGCATCATTTGGAGTTTTGTAGCTCCAGAAAATCCATTTCGAGTGAAGGAAGGTCAGATTTCAACAGCATCAACAGTCCTTTGTCAGCCTCCTATAAGAGTTTTGCTCAATTCCCTCAATTTCAGCCAGAAATTACCTGAAATCACAGAAAAACACACAAACTCATAGTAAAGTCCAGAAATATGAATTTAACATAAAAACTAATGAAAACATCCCTAAAAGTAGCTTGAACTTACTAAAAACTACCTAAAAACAATGCCAAAAAGCGTATAAATTATCCGCTCATCACAACACCAAACTTAAATTGTTGCTTGTCCCCAAGCAATTGAAAATCAAATAGGATAAAAAGAAGAGAATATACTATAAATTCCAAAATATCAATGAATATTAATTCTAATTAGATGAGCGGGACTTGTAGCTTTTTGCTTCTGAACAGTTTTGGCATCTCACTTTTTCCTTTGAAGTTTAGAATGATTGGCATCTCTAGGAACTTAGAATTTCAGATAGTGTTATTGATTCTCCTAGTTAAGTATGTTGATTCTTGAACACAGCTACTTTTATGAGTCTTGGCCGTGACCCTAAGCACTTTATTTTCCAGTATTACCACCGGATACATAAATGCCACAGACACATGACTGGGTGAACCTTTTCAGATTGTGACTCAGCTTTGCTAGAGTCTCCAGTTAGAGGTGTCCAGAGCTCTTAAGCACACTCTTTTGCTTTGGATCACGACTTTAACCACTCAGTCTCAAGCTTTTCACTTGGACCTGCATGACACAAGCACATGGTTAGGGACAGCTTGATTTAGCCGCTTAGGCCTGGATTTTATTTTCTTGGGCCCTCCTATCCATTGATGCTCAAAGCCTTGGATTCTTTTTACCCTAGCCTTTTGGTTTTAAGGGCTATTAGCTTTTTCTGCTTGCTTTTTCTTTTTCTTTCTATTTTTTTCGCCATTTTTTTTCGCAAGCTTTTTACTTTTCACTGCTTTTTCTTGCTTCAAGAATCAATTTTCATGATTTTTCAGATTGTCAATAACATTTCTCTTTGTTCATCATTCTTTCAAGAGCCAATAGTTTTAACATTCATAAACAACAAGATAAAAAATATGCACTGTTCAAGCATTCATTCAGAAAACAAAAAGTATTGTCACCACATCAATATAATTGAACTAAATTCAAGGATAAATTCGAAATTCATGTACTTCTTGTTCTTTTGATTAAAAATATTTTTCATTTAAGAGAGGTGAAGGATTAATGGAATTATTCATAACTTTAAGACATAGTTACTAAACACTAATGATCATGAAGTAGAAACACAAAATATAGATAAACATGAAGCATAAAAATAAAAAAACAGAGAAATAAGAACAAGGAATGAGTCCACCTTAGTGAGGGTGGCGCCTTCTTGAAGAACCAATGGTGCTCTTTGAGCTCCTTTATGTCTCTTCCTTGCTTCTGTTGGATGATCCCTAGTAATTTTGGTGCTCCTATCCTTAGTTGCTCCCAATAATTGTGTGGAGGACAATTTATCCCCTGAGGTATCTTAGGGATCTCTTGATTTGCAGTCAAATATTCTACCACTGAGCTATAAACCCTTTAGATGAGTCTTTCCATCTCCCATGACTCAGAGGTGGAAGTTTTTGTCTTCCCTTTTCTCTCTCTTTAGAGGATTCTCCGGCCTTAGATGCCATTGATGGTAATGGAAAAACAAAAAGCTTATGCTTTTACCACACTAAACTTAAAATATTGCTCGCCCTCGAGCAAGAGAAGAAAGAAGAGAAGAAGAAGAAGAAATATGGATGAGAGTGAGGGATGGTGTTTCGGCCAAGGTGTAGAAGAGGGGGTTTGTGTTGTGTGAAAATGAAGTAGAATGGAAGGGTATATATAGGGAAAGGGGAGAGGGTAGGTTCGGCCATGTAGGGTAGGTTTGGGTGGGAAAGTGTTTTTGAATTTTGAAGGTAGGTGGGGTTTATGGGAACGAGTGGATGGATGTGAGTGGTGAATGGAAAACAGAAGGGATGACGATGAATGGAGAGAGAGAGAGGGAGAGGTAGGTGGGGATCTTATGAGGTCCACAGATCCTGAGGTGATCCTGTGGGGTCTACAGATCCTGAGGTGTCAAGGATTTACATCCCTGCACCAATTAGGCATGTAAAATGCCTTTGCATACAATTCTGGCGTTTAAACGCTGAGGTGATGCATGTTCTGGGCGTTCAACGCCCATGTGTAGCATGTTCTGGGCGTTCAACGCCCATGTGTAGCATGTTTCTGGCATTGAACGCCAGTTCCATGCTTGTTACTGGCGTTCAACGCCAGCTTTTCTGAAGGCATATTCCTGGCGTTCAAACGCCAGAATGTTGCTTGTTTTTGGCGTTTAGCGCCAGATTCATGCTCTGTTCTGGCATTGAACGCCAGCCAGATGCTTCTTACTGTTGTTTAACACCAGTATGTCCTCCCTCCAGGGTGTGATTTTTCTTCTGCTGTTTTTGATTCTGTTTTTAATTTGTATATTTTTTCGTGACTCCACATGATCATGTACCTAATAAAACACAAAATAATAATAAAATAAAATAAAAATTAGATAAATAAAAATTGGGTTGCCTCCCAACAAGCGCTCTTTTAATGTCATTAGCTTGACAGTGGGCTCTCATGGAGCCTCACAGGTGATCAGGTCAATGTTGTATAGTCCCAACACCAAACTTAGAGTTTGGATATGGGGTATTAAACTAAGTGTTTGGTTGTGGCCTCCCAACACCAAACTTAGAGTTTGACTGTGGGGGCTCTTCTTGACTCTGAACTAAGAGAAGCTCTTTGTGCTCACTCTCTTTTGTCACAGAGGGATGGCCATGTGCCTTAAACACCAGGTAGTCCCCATTCAATTGAAGGACTAATTCACCTCTGTTGACATCTATCACAGCTCCTGCTGTAGCTAGGAAAGGTCTTCCAAGGATGATGCATTCATCCTCTTCCTTCCCAGTGTCTAATATTATGAAATCAGCAGGGATGTAAAGGCCTTCAACCTTTACTAACACGTCCTCTACTACTCCATAAGCTTGTCTTAATGACTTGTCTGCCAATTGTAATGAGAACAAGGCAGGTTGTACCTCAATGATCCCCAGCTTCTCCATTACAGAGAGTGGTATAAGATTTATCCCTGACCCCAGATCACATAGAGCTTTTCCAAAGGTCATGGTGCCTATGGTACAAGGTATTAAGAACTTGCAAGGATCTTGTCTCTTTTGAGGTAAAATTTGCTGAATCTAGGTATCTAGTTCATTAATGAGCAAGGGAGGTTCACTTTTCCAAGTCTCATTACCAAACAACTTGGCATTCAGCTTCATGATAGCTCCTAAATATTGAGCAACTTGCTCTCCAGTCACATCTTCATCCTCCTCAGAGGAAGAATAGTCTTCAGAGCTCATAAATGGCAGAAGGAGATTTAATGGAATCTCTATGGTCTCTATATGAGGCTCAGATTCCTTTGGATCCTTAATAGGAAACTCCTTCTTGCTTGAGAGACGTCCCAGGAGGTCTTCCTCACTAGGATTTTCGTCCTTCTCCTCCCTTGTGCATTTGACCATATTGATCACATCAATGGCCTTGCACTCTCCTTTTGGATTCTCTTCTGTATTGCTTGGGAGAATACTGGGAGGAGTTTTAATGACTTTCTTACTCAGCTGGCCCACTTGTGACTCCAAATTTCTGATGGAGGATCTTGTTTTACTCATGAAACTGAAAGTGGCTTTTAATAGATCAGAAACTAGATTGGCTAAATTAGAAGTGTTTTGTTCAGAATTCTCTGTCTGTTGCTGAGAAGATGATGGAAAAGGCTTGCTATTGCTCAGCCTATTGCGTCCACCATTGTTAAAGCCTTGTTGAGGCTTTTGTTGATCCTTCCATGAGAAATTTGGATGATTTCTCCATGATGAATTATAGGTGTTTCCATAAGGTTCACCCATGTAATTAACCTCTGCCATTGCAGGGTTCTCAGGATCATAAGCTTCTTCAGAAGCTGCCTCTTTAGTACTGTTGGATGCATTTTGCCATCCATTCAGACTTTGAGAGATCATGTTGACTTGCTGAATCAACACTTTATTATGAGCCAATATGGTATTCAGAGCATCAATTTCAAGAACTCCCTTCCTCTGAGGTGTCCCATTATTCACGGAATTCCTCTCAGAAGTGTACATGAATTGGTTATTTACAACCATGTCAATGAGTTCTTGAGCTTCTGCAGGTGTTTTCTTTAGGTGGATGGATCCACCTGCAGAATGGTCCAGTGACATTTTCGAAAATTCAGATAGACCATAATAGAATATATCTAATATGGTCCATTCTGAAAACATGTCAGATGGACACCTTTTGGTCAACTGCTTGTATCTTTCCCAAGCTTCATAGAGGGATTCACCATCTTTTTGTTTGAAGGTTTGAACATCCACTCTAAGCTTGCTCAGCTTTTGAGGAGGAAAGAATTTATCCAAGAAGGCCGTGACCAGCTTCTCCCAGGAGTCCAGGCTATCCTTAGGTTGTGAATCCAACCATATTCTAGCTCTGTCTCTTATAGCAAAAGGGAAAAGCATGAGCCTGTAGACTTCAGGATCAACTCCATTCGTCTTAACAGTCTCATAAATCTGTAAGAATTCAGTTAAAAACTGGTAAGAATCGTTAGATGGAAGTCCATAGAACTTGCAGTTCTGTTGCATTAAAGCAACTAGTTGAGGCTTAAGCTCAAAATTATTGGCTCCAATGGCAGGAATGGAGATGCTTCTTCCATCAAATTTGGACGTTGGTTTTGTGAAGTCACCAAGCATTCTCCTTGCATTATTGTTGTTGGGTTCGGCTGCCATCTCCTTCTCTTGTTCTAATATTTCTGAAAGGTTACCTTTAGATTGTTGTAATTTAGCTTCTCTTAGTTTTCTCTTCAGAGTCCTTTCAGGTTCAGGATCAATTTCAACAAGAGTGCCTTTTTTCTTGTTCCTGATCATATGAAAGAGAAGAAAACAAGAAAAGAAGAGGAATCCTCTATGTCACAGTATAGAGATTCCTTTATGTTAGTAGAAGAAGAAAGGGGAGAAGAGTGAAGAAGAATAGGTTCGGATTTTTAGATGAAGAGAGGTGAAGAGAAGTGTTAGTAAATAAATAATTAAATAGAATAAGAAAAGAGAGGGAGAATTTCAAAAATAATTTTGAAAAAGAGGTTAGTATTTTTGAAAATTAAAGATAAGATAAGATTAAAATTAAAATTTAAAACAAAAAGAGTTTTTTGAAAAAGAAATAAGATATTTTCGAAAATTAGAGAGGGAAAAGTAGTTAGGTGGTTTTGAAAAAGATAAGAAACAAACACAAAGTCAAAGAGTTAGTTGAAAAAGATATTAAAATCAAATTTGAAAAGATAAGAAGATAAGTTAGATAAGATATTTTGAAATCAAATTTTGAAAAAGATAAGATAAAAAGATAAGAAGATAAGATAAAAAGATAAGATTTTTAAGAAAAGATATTTTGAAAAAGATTTAATTTTAAAATTAAAATTAATTACTTAACTAACAAGAAACTAAAAGATAAGATTCTAGAATTTAAAGATTGAACCTTTCTTAACAAGAAAGTAACAAACTTCAAATTTTTGAATCAATCACATTAATTGTTAGCATAATTTGGAAAATATGATATAAAGATAAGAAAAAGATTTTGAAAATAATTTGAAAAAGATTTTTGAAAATTTTCGAAAAACAAAGATAAAATTGAAAGATATGATTTTTGAAAAAGATTTTAAAAAGATAAGATTTTTAAAATTGAAAATTTGACTTGACTTGTGAGAAACAACTAATTTTAAAAATTTTTGACCAAGTCAACCCAAAATTTCGAAAATTTGGAGAAAAATAAGGAAAAGATATTTTTTTGACTTTTGAAATTTTAAAGATGAGAGAGAAAAACATAAAAATGACGCAAAATATGAAAATTTTGGATCAAACACATAATGCATGCAAGAACACTATGAATGTCAAGATGAACACCAATAACACTTTGAAGATCATGATGAACATCAAGAACATATTTTTGAAAAATTTTTGATGCAAAGAAGACATGCAAGACACCAAACTTAGAAATCTTTAATGCATGGACTCTAACAAACGAAAAATGCATATGAAAAACAACAAACAACACAAAACAAGAAAACATCAAGATCAAACAAGAAGACTTGTCAAGAACAACTTGAAGATCCTAAAGAACACTATGAATGCATGGAATTTTCGAAAATAATGCATAAATTTTAAAAACATGCAATTGACACCAAACTTAAAAATTGACTCAAGACTCAAACAAGAAACACGAAATATTTTTTATTTTTATGATTTTATGATTTTTTTGTATTTTTATTATATTTTTCGAAAATAAAGTTTGGAAAAACGAAAAAGAAAAGAAAAATTTTGAAAAAGATTTTTGAAAAGAAAATTACCTAATCTGAGCAACAAGATGAACCGTCAGTTGTCCATACTCAAACAATCCCCGGCAACGGTGCCAAAAACTTGGTGGACGAAATTGTGATTCATATGTTATTGCATTTTGTAAAATTCATTGCTTTTTCTTTCCCTGGAATGGCACCAAAAACATGATGCCAATACCATGGTTTACAACTATGTGTGGTCACAACTCCATTCGACTTAACTAGCAAGTGTACTGGGTCATCCAAGTAATACCTTACGTGAGTAAGGGTCGATCCCACAGAGATTGTTGGTATGAAGCAAGCTATGGTTATGTTGTAAATCTCAGTTAGGCAGATTAAATGGTTTATGATAAGTTCGAAAATAAATAATAAATAGAAAATAAAATAGGATCGAAATACTTATGTAAATCAATAGTGGGAATTTCAGATAGGCGTATGGAGATGCTGTGCTCCTCTTGAATCTCTAGTTTCTTATTACATTCATCCAATCCTTCTTACTCCTTTCCATGGAAAGCTGTATGTAGGGCATAATCGTTGTCAATGGCTACATCCCATCCTCTCAGTGAAAATGGTCCTATGCTCTGCCACAGCACGGCTAATCATCTGTCGGTTCTCAATCAGGTTGGAATAGAATCCCTTGATTCTTTTGCGTCTGTAACTAACGCCCTGCCTTCGGGAGTTTGAAGCTCGTCACAGTCATTCAATACCGGAATCCTACTCGGAATACCACAGACAAGGTTAGACTTTCCGAATTCCCATGAATGCCGCCATCTATCTAGCTTATACCATGAAGATTCTGTTGGGGAATCTAAGAGATATGCGCCCGGCCTAAGGTAGAATGGAAGTGGTTGTCAGTCACGCGCGTTCATAAGTGAGAATGATGATGAGTGTCACGGATCATCACATTCATCAAGTTGAAGTGCAACGAATATCTTAGAATAGGAATAAAGAGAATTGAATAGAAAGTAATAGTAATTGTATTGAAACTTGAGGTACAGCAGAGCTCCACACCCTTAATCTATGGTGTGTAGAAACTCCACCGTTGAAAATACATAAGTGAAAGGTCCAGGCATGGCCGAATGGCCAGCCCCCATGATCTGAGAACTAATCATCCCAAGATGATCCTTAGATCTAAAGTGATCAAAAGATGTCCAATACAATAGTAAATTATCCTATTTATAGTAGACTAGCTACTAGGATTTACATGAGTAAGTAATTGATGCATAAATCCACTTCCGGGGCCCACTTGGCGTGTGTTTGGGCTGAGCTTGATCTATCCATGAGCTGAGGCTTCTCTTGGAGTTGAACGCCAAGTTGTAATGTGTTTTGGGCGTTCAACTCCGGGTCGTGACGTGTTTCTGGCATTTTACTCCAGACAACAACATGGAACTGGCGTTGAGCGCCAGTTTACGTCGTCAATTCCCGAATAAATTATAGACTATTATCTATTCCTGGAAAGCTCTGGATGTCTACTTTCCAACGCCGTTGAGAGCGCGCCATTTAAAGTTCTGTAGCTCCAGAAAATTCATTTCGAGTGCAGGGAGGTCAGATTCCAACAGCATCAGCAATCGTTTGTCAGCCTCCTATCAGAGTTTTGCTCAATTCCCTCAATTTCAGCCAGAAATTACCTGAAATCACAGAAAAATACACAAACTCATAGTAAAGTCCAGAAATGTGAATTTAACATAAAAACTAATGAAAACATCCCTAAAAGTAGTTTGAACTTACTAAAAACTACCTAAGAACAATGCCAAAAAGCGTATAAATTATCCGCTCATCACAACACCAAACTTAAATTGTTGCTTGTCCCCAAGCAACTGAAAATCAATTAGGATAAAAAGAAGAGAATATACTATAAATTCCAGAATATCAATGAATATTAATTATAATTAGATGAGCGGGACTTGTAGCTTTTTGCTTCTGAACAGTTTTGCGATCTCACTTTTTCCTTTGAAGTTTAGAATGATTGGCATCTCTAGGAACTTAGAATTTCAGATAGTGTTATTGATTCTCCTAGTTAAGTATGTTGATTCTTGAACATAGCTACTTTTATGAGTCTTGGCCGTGACCCTAAGAACTTTGTTTTCCAGTATTACCACCGGATACATAAATGCCACAAACACATGACTGGGTGAACCTTTTCAGATTGTGACTCAGCTTTGCTAGAGTCCCTAGTTAGAGGTGTCCAGAGATCTTAAGCACACTCCTTTGCTTTGGATCACGACTTTAACCACTCAGTCTCAAGCATTTCACTTGGACCTGCATGACACAAGCACATGGTTAGGGACAGCTTGATTTAGCTGCTTAGGCCTAAATTTTATTTCCTTGGGCCCTCCTATCCATTGATGCTTGACGTCGGGATTTTTTCCAGTAAAGAATGTCATAAAAACAGTCGCGTTGTAGATATAGTCTCTAAACCGACAAAAATCCCTTCGTACAAACATTTTGGTTCTCACAAGTAACAAACCCCTAAATAAATTGATAACCGAAGAATTTAAACCTCAGGTCGTCTTCTCAAGGAATTGCAGGGAGGTATGTTCTTATTATTGGTTATGAAAAAGTGTGTTTGGGGTTTTTGGATCAAGGTAAAAGGTTAGTTGGGCAATGCGCACATGTATATTTTCAAAGCAATAAAAGTAAATGAATGACTGTAAAATAAACTCTTGGCAAGGTATGGGAACTGGAGGTACTATCTTGGTTATCCTTATCAATTGTGATGAGAATTGGATTTTTCTCCCACTTTGTTAACCTCTAACTATGAAGGTAAGTTAAGTGGATGAATTCCAATTTTCAATTAACAATGAGTTTGATAACTCAAGAGTCGCCAGTTATTTAACCAAAACCAAAAGGAAAACTATCTACTCGAATGAAAATAATTTGGATAAGTACCGACAACATAAATTAAAGAAAGCAATCATAGATCTGAAATATCTCAAATAGCATTAATTTAAAAGAGTAATCTGTAACATGAAAGAGTTCATAAATTTAATTGGAAAAATAAATAAAAAGGAACATTGAACCTGAATCGAGAGTCACTCTTAAAAACCAAGAGAAGTCCTAAACCCTAGTTTCTAAAAATCCTAATTTCTAATCCTAAGAGAGAGAGGAGAGAACCTCTCTCAAAACTAATCTAAATCATGAGAAGTGAATTATGAAAAGCATCCTTATGAATGGATGCATTCCCCCACTTTATAGCCTCTAATCTGTGCCTTCTGGACTTGGATTTGGGTCAAAAAGGGCCTCAGAGCGTTTTCTGCAATTTCTGGTGCGTGGCCTCTATCACGCGTCTGCGTGGGTCACGCGGTCGCGTCATTCGGAGCTTTTCCTTGCCACGCGGTCGCGTCAGTCATCCGACCGCATCATGTGCGTTCTGCTTAAGGCGCGCGGTCGCGTCAGTCATGCAGCCGCGTTGCTGCTGATTCGTGCTTGGCACGCGACCGCGTCGTCTATGCGATCGCGTGGATACCAGTTTCCTTAAAAGCTCCGTTTTGCTTTCTCTTTTCCTTTTAGTATGTTTCCTTTTCATCCTTTAAGTCATTCTGCCTTAGAAAATCTGAAACTACTCAACACACTAATCACGGCATCGAATGGAAATAAGAGAGGATTAATAATAAGCAAATATAAGTCCAAAGAAACATGTTTTCAATCAAAGCACATAATTAGGAAGGTAAATATAAAACATGCAAATAGTATGAATAAGTGGGTAAAGAGTTGATAAAATCCACTCAATTAAGCACAAGATAAACCATAAAATAGTGGTTTATCAACCTCCCCACACTTAAACAATAGCATGTCCTCATGCTAAGCTCAAGAGAAGCTATAAAGATGAAGAGGAATGGTAGAATGTATGAAATGCAACCTATCTATATAAATGCAACTACATGCAAAATGTGTCTACCTACTTGATTAAAAATAAACAAATCTTTCAAGAACAAATATGAACTGGATTTCACTAATTCAAATCATAAAAATGAAGCACAAATAGACTTGTAAGAAGAAAATAGCTTATGAAAGCAGGGAACAAGGAATTGAGCATCGAACCCTTACTGGTAGTGTATACACTCTAATCACTCAGGTGTTTAAGGTTTGATCTCTCAATTCTCTACTAACCTTGCTTTCTAAGGCTTGCTCTTCATCTAACAATCAACATAAATTTAATGCACAAATACACAAATCAAGAGGTCTTTTAAGGGTTGTAATGGGGTTAGGGTCAAGGTAGGATTGTATTTGGTCAAGTGGACTAAAATCTGAATCCTTAATTAACTTAAACTTTCCACCTAACTTTAGACAATCCATGTAATTACAATACAAACCTAACTGTCCATTAACTATGTTTTCCACATATTCATACATTCTAATTTCAAGTACAACTCATATGCATTGCTTTCACCACTTACTTTGGGGCATTTTGTCCCCTTTTATTATTTGCTCTTTTTCTTTTCTTTTTCTCCTTTATTTTTCTTTTTTTTTTCAATGCATATGATTAATTTATTGAATGCATGAACATGTCCTAAACATTTTTTTTAACATTTTCAGAAAATTTTAACATACTCAATTCTCAAACCAGATGTTTCCATACCCACTCTTCCCCACACTTAATTCATAAGCATTCTCACTAGTCTAAGCTAACTAAGGATTCAAATTAAGGACATTATTGTTTTTCGCTTAGAGTTAATGATGTGCTAAAATAAAGAACAAGAGGGGTAAAATAGGCTCAAAATTGGTTTGCAATAGATAATGAAAAGGTTAAGGCCATATGAGTATGTAAGCTCAGTGAAACAAGGCCTCAATCATATAAGTGTATGCATACATTAAACAATGGAAATATAGAATCAAGCAAGACAAATATCACAATTTTAGAGAGAAAAACACACACCAAAAATAAAATATTGGTTGATAAAATGCAACCAATCAAATAGGCTCAAAATTTCACTGATTTTGTGTGTTCAAGCTTTAAACTATGTTCCAAAATAATATTTCTTCAGGCAAGTGTAACATTAAATTTTATTCAAATTAGTGAAATTCTCTAAAAATTTTCTTGAAAAAGAAAATATTACTTCAACCAAGTGGTAAAATATGCAAAAAAAATCAAACAAATATGCAATCAATCATGCAAATGCAATAATGAACTACAAAGAAAATTTAAACATTGGTGCTAAAATATGAAGTGACTAACCCATGGAAGTTGGTATCGACCTCCCCACACTTAAAGATTGCACCGTCCTCGGTGCATGCTGAGATGTGCAGGTGGACGGGTTGCTCCAACTGATGCTTTTCTCATCAAGGAATGTGCATAGGAACTTGTTTGTCTCTCCCATGTAAACGTCTTCCGATCTCTTGCTGGTGGCCATCCTGAAAGAAAAAGGGAAGGAAAGTAACCCAAAGCAAAGATAGAAAATAAATAAAACAGGGGTTGGTTAATGCCAAAAATAAGGGTCTCAATTACATGGTAGCTACAACATGTAAGAAAACAATAGAAGCCATGGCATACCAGTGGTGCAGAATATGCAACAATGGGGAAGAGAGTGGGGAAGGAAAGATAATATAAATTAAAAATCAATACAAAAGTAATACAGGTATAAAAGATTGGCATTGATTTAAATAATATTACCTAACCAGAATAAAACAAGTCATAAGCACCAAGATAATACTAGAAAAGAAATAACAGTTGAATAAAAACATTTGAACACCAATGGTAAAAAAATAAATTTAGAAAAATAAAAATATGCAATGAATGAAAGTATGCAAATAAAATAAAATAAAATGAGAGGGAAAAAGGAGGAGAAGAAGAAAAAGAAAGTGAGAAAGGAGAGAGAAGGAAGAAATTAGGATTAGAAAAGAGAGGATAAGAAAATTGGCACTAATCTGGATAGGTTGTGCGACGCTGGCGACGCGGTCGTGTGGGTGACACGGTCGCGTGGTGCGCGATAAGGTTGGGTGACACGAACGCGTGGGGCACGCGATCGCGTGACTCGATTTGTGCTAGTGGCGCGAGTGCAGCCTCGCGGTCGCACAACTCTCTGTTCGAAACTTGGTATTGCCAAAATCAAGGGTGACGCGGTCGCGTGGTCGACGCGATCGCGCGGGTGGCCTTATTTCCAAATGACGCGGACGCGTGGGTGACGCGTTCGTGTGGCAGAGCTTGTGCTGCTAGCATGGGTCCAGCCCAATTCCAGCTCAACTTTTGGCCATACACCCTTTTTACGTCGATTTCAGGTCACGCGGCCGTGTCGGTGGCGTGGTCACGTGGGAGGCTATTTTTCCAAATGACGCGGACACGTCATCGACGCGTTCGCGTGGAGTCAATTTGTGCTAATAGCTTGCTTCCAGCCCTGCTTTTGCGTAACTCTCTGTTCACTTTATTATTCTCTCATCTCCTTGCGACGCGGACGCGTCGCTGAGGCGGTCGCGCTGCGTGCTCGCTTTTTTTTTTATATCTGAAAAGATGCAGAATGCAGTGTTAATATGAATGTGATGCAAAACTCCAGGTTCAATATAATAAAATAAAACTCAAAAGCAAATAAAACTAAATAAAAATGAAAAATGAACGATCATACCATGGTGGGTTGTCTCCCACCTAGCACTTTTAGTTATAGTCCTTAAGTTGGACATTTGATGAGCTTCCTGCTAGGGTGGCTTGTGCTTGTATTGATCCAGGAATCCCCACCAATGTTTGTACTTCCAATAGCCTCCGGGATCCCAAACAAGGCGCAGAAAGCCTCCAAGCAAGTTAACGCAAGTGACAAGGCCCCAAGAGTGGTGATTGGTAGAATGGATTCCGGGGTCCCAGACCTTACCTTTGCACCCGTCTTTTGGTTGAGCAATATTGTTCCATCCGTGTGGCGAGCAGTCTGAATTTTCACGTAAGCGGCCAAACAACTTCCTAGACCCATTTAGTTGAGCTCTATACCAACCTTTACGTTTAAACTTAAAGCTTCCAACCATGATGAACCTTGCAGGACAATTCTTACCACTGACCATCTTCCTCTTGCTCTTAATGCCGCAAAGAGCTCTAAGTTGACCATCCGTCTCCAGTAGCCCATATTCAAGTGGGATTAGAAAGCCATGGGATATGAATTTTACCCACTTGAATGTTGTGAAGGATGATGGCGACTTAGGGGGAGGTATCTTTAATGAAATTGCAAGCTCCACTTCCTTGTGCTCTTCTCTGATAATTACCACCTCTTTGCAAACTTCTTCAATTTCAACCTCTTCCTCTTGGTAGCTCTCTTTCAATTCAATCTCCTTTTCATTGCTTTCCAAGGGCATGGGAGGTTGTGCTTCTTCTTCTTGAATCTCCATCTCTTGATCAACCTCTTCCAAGTCTTCAACTGTGATATGCATTGGAGGTTGTACACCTTCCTCAGCATCAATTTCAAACGTCTTGGAAGGGGGTTCTATAACTGGACTTTCCCATGGAGGTTCTGCATCTCCTAGATCTTCAACCAACTCTTCTTCTTGAACAATGACAGCTTCTTCTACTTGTTCTAGTATGAATTCATTCTCTGTCTTGTCCACTGAAGTTTCTGGTATCTCCTTCATGCTACGCTCTTTAGTAGACTGTCCACATGGGGCTGTGGCTGATCCTTATGTATTTAAGCGTCTAGAAGCCCATTGAATTAATACTTGCCCCAGTTGTTGAGTGGTTGCCTGAAATCGATCCGTTGTTTCCTTGAGACGATCTTTTGCCTCTTGATGCACTCGATTTTCATAAGTAGGATCATAATGCTCTTGGATTGATGGATATGGAGATGGTGAATATTGAAGTGGTGGTTCTTGTGAGTAATTGGGTTGGAATTGGGGTGGCTCTATATATGGTTCATATGGCTCATAAGGTGGTTGGTATGGTGGTTGAGGGTTAGGGTCATATGGAGGTGAATAGCGGAAAGGGGCTTGTGAGTATGGTGGTCTAAAGTCATGTTGAGGAGGGTGTTCATAGGCATATGGTGGTGGTTGTTGATAATCAAAAGAGCGCTCACCATAGCCATCATCTTGATATGCATCACAGAATGGTTGTTGATAGTCCATTGGAGGTGGTTGTTGCCATGAGGGTTGATCAAATCCTTGTGGCTCCTCCCATCTTTGATTGTTCCAACCATGGTGCATGTTGTCATTATAATCTCCTCTTCCTGCAACATAATTGTAACCAGACTCATAGCCAAATGGGTGAGAGTTCATAGTAGTGAGACAAAATAAAAATAAAAATCAACAAAAAGAAAATATTTTGAAAAAGATAAGATTTAAAAAAAAAGATAAATATTTTTTTTTGAAAATTATTTACAATAACCAATAATAAGGAACACGTTTGCAATTCCCCGGCAACGGCGCCATTTTGACGTCGGGATTTTTGCCAGTAAAGAATGTCATAAAAACAGTCGCGTTGTAGATATAGTCTCTAAACCGACAAAAATCCCTTCGAACAAACGTTTTGGTTGTCACAAGTAACAAACCCCTAAATAAATTGATAACCGAAGTATTTAAACCTCGGGTCGTCTTCTCAAGGAATTGCAGGGAGGTATGTTCTTATTATTGGTTATGAAAAAGTGTGTTTGGTGTTTTTGGATCAAGGTAAAAGGTTAGTTGGGCAATGGGCACAGGTATATTTTCAAAGCAATAAAAGTAAATGAATGACTGTAAAATAAACTCTTGGCAAGGTATGGGAACTGGAGGTCCTATCCTGGTTATCCTTATCAATTGTGATGAGAATTGGATTTTTCTCCCACTTTGTTAACCTCTAACTATGAAGGTAAGTTAATTGGATGAATTCCAATTTTCAATTAACAATGAGTTTGATAACTCAAGAGTCGCCAGTTATTTAACCAAAGCCAAAAGGAAAACTATCTACTCGAATGAAAATAATTTGGATAAGTACCGACAACATAAATTAAAGAAAGCAATCATAGATCTGAAATATCTCAAATAGCATTAATTTAAAAGAGTAATCTGTAACATGGAAGAGTTCATAAATTTAATTGGAAAAATAAATAAAAAGGAACATTGAACCTGAATCGAGAGTCACTCTTAAAAACCAAGAGAAGTCCTAAATCCTAGTTTCTAAAAATCCTAATTTCTAATCCTAAGAGAGAGAGGAGAGAACCTCTCTCAAAACTAATCTAAATCATGAGAAGTGAATTATGAAAAGCATCCTTATGAATGGATGCATTTCCCCACTTTATAGCCTCTAATCTGTGCCTTCTGGACTTGGATTTGGGTCAAAAAGGGCCTCAGAGCGTTTTCTGCAATTTTTGGTGCGTGGCCTCTGTCACGCGTCTGCGTGGGTCACGCGGTCGCGTCATTCGGAGCTTTTCCTTGCCACGCGGTCGCGTCAGTCATGCGATCGCGTCATGTGCGTTCTGCTTAAGGCGCGCGGTCGCGTCAGTCATGCGGCCGCGTTGCTGTTGATTCGTGCTTGGCACGCGATCGCGTTGTCCATGCGATCGCGTGGATACCAGTTTCCTTAAAAGCTCCGTTTTGCTTTCTCCTTTCCTTTTAGTATGTTTCCTTTTTCATCCTTTAAGTCATTCTGCCTTAGAAAATCTGAAACTACTCAACACACTAATCACGGCATCGAATGGAAATAAGAGAGGATTAATAATAAGCAAATATAAGTCCAAAGAAACATGTTTTCAATCAAAGCACATAATTAGGAAGGTAAATATAAAACATGCAAATAGTATGAATAAGTGGGTAAAGAGTTGATAAAATCCACTCAATTGAGCACAAGATAAACCATAAAATAGTGGTTTATCAACCTCCCCACACTTAAACAATAGCATGTCCGCATGCTAAGCTCAAGAGAAGCTATAAAGATGAAGAGGAATGGTAGAATGTATGAAATGCAACCTATCTATATAAATGCAACTACATGCAAAATGTTTCTACCTACTTGATTAAAAATAAACAAATCTTTCAAGAACAAATATGAACTGGATTTCACTAATTCAAATCATAAAAATGAAGCACAAATAGACTTGTAAGAAGAAAATAGCTTATGAAAGCAGGGAACAAGGAATTGAGCATCGAACCCTTACTGGTAGTGTATACACTCTAATCACTCAGGTGTTTAAGGTTTGATCTCTCAATTCTCTACTAACCTTGCTTTCTAAGGCTTGCTCTTCATCTAACAATCAACATAAATTTAATGCACAAATACACAAATCAAGAGGTCTTTTAAGGGTTGTAATGGGGTTAGGGTCAAGGTAGGATTGTATTTGGTCAAGTGGACTAAAATCTGAATCCTTAATTAACTTAAACTTTCCACCTAACTTTAGACAATCCATGTAATCACAATACAAACCTAACTGTCCATTAACTATGTTTTCCACATATTCATACATTCTAATTTCAAGTACAACTCATATGCATTGCTTTCACCACTTACTTTGGGGCATTTTGTCCCCTTTTATTATTTTCCCTTCAAAAACGCCGAGGTGATGCACGTTCTGGGCGTTCAACGCCCATGTGTAACATGTTATGGGCGTTCAACGCCCATGTGTAGCATGTTTTTGGCGTTGAACGCCAGTTCCATGCTTGTTACTGGCGTTCAGCGCCATCTTTTCTCAAGGCATATTCCTAGCGTTCAAACGCCAGAATGTTGCTTGTTTCTGGCGTTCAGCGCCAGATTCATGCTCTGTTCTGGTGTTGAACGCCAACCAGATGCTTCTTACTGGCGTTGAACGCCAGTATGTCCTCCCTCCAAGGTGTGATTTTTCTTCTGCTGTTTTTGATTCTATTTTTAATTTGTATATTTTTTCGTGACTCCACATGATCATGTACCTAATAAAACACAAAATAACAATAAAATAAAATAAAAATTAGATAAATAAAAATTGGGTTGCCTCCCAACAAGCACTCTTTTAATGTCATTAGCTTGACAGTGGGCTCTCATGGAGCCTCACAGGTGATCAGGTCAATGTTGTATAGTCCCAACACCAAACTTAGAGTTTGGATATGGGGTCTTAACACCAAACTTAGTGTTTGGTTGTGGCCTCCCAACACCAAACTTAGAGTTTTACTGTGGGGGCTCTTCTTGACTCTGAACTGAGAGAAGCTCTTTGTGCTCACTCTCTTTTGTCACAGAGGGATGGCCATGTGCCTTAAACACTAGGTAGTCCCCATTCAATTGAAGGACTAATTCACCTCTGTTGACATCTATCACAGCCCTTGCTGTAGCTAGGAAAGGTCTTCCAAGGATGATGTATTCATCCTCTTCCTTCCCAGTGGCTAATATTATGAAATCAGCAGGGATGTAAAGGCCTTCAACCTTTACTAACACGTCTCTACTACTCCATAAGCTTGTCTTAATGACTTGTCTGCCAATTGTAATGAGAACAAGGCAGGTTGTACCTCAATGATCCCCAGCTTCTCCATTACAGAGAATGGCATAAGATTTATCCCTGACCCTAGATCACATAGAGCTTTTTCAAAGGTCATGGTGCCTATGGTACAAGGTATTAAGAACTTGCTAGGATCTTGTCTCTTTTGAGGTAAAATTTGCTGAATCCAGGTATCTAGTTCATTAATGAGCAAGGGAGGTTCACTTTCCCAAGTCTCATTACTAAACAACTTGGCATTCAACTTCATGATAGCTCCTAAATATTGAGCAACTTGCTCTCCAGTCACATCTTCATCCTCCTCAGAGGAAGAATAGTCTTCAGAGCTCATGAATGGCAGAAGAAGATTTAATGGAATCTCTATGGTCTCTATATGAGCCTCAGATTCCTTTGGATCCTTAATAGGAAACTCCTTCTTGCTTGAGAGACGTCCCAGGAGGTCTTCCTCACTAGGATTTTCGTCCTTCTCCTCCCATGTGCATTCGACCATATTGATCACATCAATGGCCTTGCACTCTCCTTTTGGATTCTCTTCTGTATTTCTTGGGAGAATACTGGGAGGAGTTTTAATGACTTTCTTACTCAGCTGGCCCACTTGTGCCTCCAGATTTCTGATGGAGGATCTTGTTTCACTCATGAAACTGAAAGTGGCTTTTGACAGATCAGAAACTAGATTGGCTAAATTAGAAGTGTTTTGTTCAGAATTCTCTGTCTGTTGTTGAGAAGATGATGGAAAAGGCTTGCTATTGCTCAGCCTATTGCGTCCACCATTGTTAAAGCCTTGTTGAGGCTTTTGTTGATCCTTCCATGAGAAATTTGGATGATTTCTCCATGATGAATTATAGGTGTTTCCATAAGGTTCACCCATGCAATTAACCTCTGCCATTGCAGGGTTCTCAGGATCATAAGCTTCTTCAGAAGCTGCCTCTTTAGTATTGTTGGATGCATTTTGCCATCCATTCAGACTTTGAGAGATCATGTTGACTTGCTGAGTCAACACTTTATTCTGAGCCAATATGGTATTCAGAGCATCAATTTCAAGAACTCTCTTCCTCTGAGGTGTCCCATTATTCACGGAATTCCTCTCAGAAGTGTACATGAATTGGTTATTTACAACCATGTCAATGAGTTCTTGAGCTTCTGCAGGTGTTTTCTATAGGTCGATGGATCCACCTGCAGAATGGTCCAGTGACATTTTCGAAAATTCAGATAGACCATAATAGAATATATCTAATATGGTCCATTCTGAAAACATGTCAGATGGACACCTTTTGGTCAACTGTTTGTATCTTTCCCAAGCTTCATAGAGGGATTCACCATCTTTTTATTTGAAGGTTTGAACATCCACTCTAAGCTTGCTCAGCTTTTGAGGAGGAAAGAATTTATCCAAGAAGGCCGTGACCAGCTTCTCCTAGGAGTCTAGGCTGTCCTTAGGTTGTGAATCCAACCATATTCTAGCTCTGTCTCTTACAGCAAAAGGGAAAAGCATGAGCCTGTAGACTTCAGGATCAACTCCATTCGTCTTAACAGTCTCACAAATCTGCAAGAATTCAGTTAAAAACTGGTAAGGATCTTCAGATGGAAGTCCATAAAACTTGCAGTTCTGTTGTATTAAAGCAACTAGTTGAGGCTTAAGCTCAAAATTATTGGCTCTAATGGCAGGAATGGAGATGCTTCTTCCATCAAACTTGGACGTTGGTTTTGTGAAGTCACCAAGCATTCTCCTTGCATTATTGTTGTTGGGTTCGGCTGCCATCTCCTTCTCTTGTTCTAATATTTCTGAAAGGTTACCTTTAGATTGTTGTAATTTAGCTTCTCTTAGTTTTCTCTTCAGAGTCCTTTCAGGTTCAGGATCAATTTCAACAAGAGTGCCTTTTTCCTTGTTCCTGCTCATATGACAGAGAAGAAAACAAGAAAAGAAGAGGAATCCTCTATGTCACAGTATAGAGATTCCTTTATGTTAGTAGAAGAAGAAAGGGGAGAAGAGTGAAGAAGAATAGGTTCGGATTTTTAGATGAAGAGAGGTGAAGAGAAGTGTTAGTAAATAAATAATTAAATAGAATAAGAAAAGAGAGGGAGAATTTAAAAAATAATTTTGAAAAAGAGGTTAGTATTTTTGAAAATTAAAGATAAGATAAGATTAAAATTAAAATTTAAAACAAAAAGAGTTTTTTGAAAAAGAGATGAGATATTTTCGAAAATTAGAGAGGGAAAAGTAGTTAGGTGGTTTTAAAAAAGATAAGAAACAAACACAAAGTCAAAGAGTTAGTTGAAAAAGATATTAAAATCAAATTTGAAAAGATAAGAAGATAAGTTAGATAAGATATTTTGAAATCAAATTTTGAAAAAGATAAGATAAAAAGATAAGAAGATAAGATAAAAAGATAAGATTTTTAAGAAAAAGATATTTGAAAAAGATTTAATTTTTAAAATTAAAATTAATTACTTAACTAACAAGAAACTAAAAGATAAGATTCTAGAATTTAAAGATTGAACCTTTCTTAACAAGAAAGTAACAAACTTCAAATTTTTGAATCAATCACATTAATTGTTAGCATAATTTCGAAAATATGATATAAAGATAAGAAAAAGATTTTGAAAATAATTTGAAAAATATTTTTGAAAATTTTCGAAAAACAAAGATAAAATTGAAAAGATATGATTTTTGAAAAAGATTTTAAAAAGATAAGATTTTTAAAATTGAAAATTTGACTTGACTTGTGAGAAACAACTAATTTTAAAAATTTTTGACCAAGTCAACCCAAAATTTCAAAAATTTGGAGGGAAATAAGGAAAAGATATTTTTTTGACTTTTGAAATTTTAAACATAATGCATGCAAGAACACTATGAATGTCTAGATGAACACCAAGAACACTTTGAAGATCATGATGAACATCAAGAACATATTTTTGAAAAATTTTTGATGCAAAGAAGACATGCAAGACACCAAACTTAGAAATCTTTAATGCATGGACTCTAACAAACGAAAAATGCATATGAAAAACAACAAACAACACAAAACAAGAAAACATCAATATCAAACAAGAAGACTTGTCAAGAATAACTTGAAGATCCTGAAGAACACTATGAATGCATGGAATTTTCGAAAATAATGCATAAATTTTAAAAACATGCAATTGACACCAAACTTAAAAATTGACTCAAGACTCAAACAAGAAACACGAAATATTTTGATTTTTATGATTTTATGATTTTTTGTATTTTTATTATATTTTTCGAAAATAAAGTTTGGAAAAACGAAAAAGAAAAGAAAAATTTTGAAAAAGATTTTTGAAAAGAAAATTACCTAATCTGAGCAACAAGATGAACTGTCAGTTGTCCATACTCGAACAATCCCCGGCAACGGCGCCAAAAACTTGGTGGACGAAATTGTGATTCATATGTTATTGCATTTTGTAAAATTCATTGCTTTTTCTTTCCCTGGAAATGGCGCCAAAAACATGATGCCAATACCATGGTTTACAACTATGTGTGGTCACAACTCCGTTCAACTTAACCAGCAAGTGTACTGGGTCATCCAAGTAATACCTTACGTGAGTAAGGGTCGATCCCACAGAGATTGTTGGTATGAAGCAAGCTATGGTTACCTTGTAAATCTCAGTTAGGCAGACTAAATGGTTTATGATAAGTTCAAAAATAAATAATAAACAGAAAATAAAATAGGATCGAAATACTTATGTAAATCAATAGTGAGAATTTCAGATAGGCGTATGGAGATGCTGTGCTCCTCTTGAATCTCTACTTTCTTATTACATTCATCCAACCCTTCTTACTCCTTTCCCAAGATGATCCTTAGATCTAATGTGATCAAAAGATGTCCAATACAATAGTAAATTATCCTATTTATATTAGACTAGCTACTAGGGTTTACATGAGTAAGTAATTGATGCATAAATCCACTTCCGGGGCCCACTTGGCGTGTGTTTGGGCTGAGCTTGATCTATCCACGAGCTGAGGCTTCTCTTGGAGTTGAACGCCAAGTTGTAACGTGTTTTGGGCGTTCAACTCCGGGTCGTGACGTGTTTCTGGCGTTTTACTCCAGACAGCAACATGGAACTAGCGTTGAGCGCCAGTTTACGTTGTCAATTCCCGAATAAAGTATGTACTATTATATATTGATGGAAAGCTCTGGATGTCTACTTTTCAACGTCGTTGAGAGCGCGCCATTTGGAGTTCTGTAGCTCCAGAAAATCCATTTTGAGTGCAGGGAGGTCAGATTCCAACAACATCAGCAGTCCTTTGTCAGCCTCCTATAAGAGTTTTGCTCAATTCCCTCAATTTCAGCCAGAAATTACCTGAAATCACAGAAAAACACACAAACTCATAGTAAAGTCCAGAAATGTGAATTTAACATAAAAACTAATGAAAACATCCCTAAAAGTAGCTTGAACTTACTAAAAACTACCTAAAAACAATGCCAAAAAGCGTATAAATTATCCGCTCATCACTAAGCACCCAGGCTTTCTGGCGTTGAACGCCAGTAAGGAACCCCTCATTGGGCGTTCAACGCCCAAACATGCGGCCATTCTGGTACTAAACGCCAATGAGGAACCCCTCACTGGGCGTTCAATGACCACACACCCAGGGAAGCCAGCATTGAACGCCAGCAAGGATACCCCTGGTGGGTGTTCAACGCCCAGAATACTAGAAGGACTGGCATTTAATGCCAATAAGGGTGCACAGCAAGGGCATTCAACACCCAAAGAGCTAACAGAGCTGGCATTGAACACTAGTAAAAGCACACCCTTTGAGTGCTTAAATCCCACTCAAGAACTCTCTATCCCTGAACTCAAGGAAGCCTATGCTCATGTAAAAACCATAGAGGTTCCTTTGAATGCACTCCTGTGCATGAGTTCTGATAACTACTCATCCTTTGATGAGGATGAAGACACTAGGGAAGAGCAAGTTGCTCTGTACCTAAGAGCTCTAATGAAGTTGAATGCCAAGTTATTTGGTACAAAGCCTCTGGAGGAAGAACCTCCACTGCTTACCAAAGAACTCCATGCTTTGGTTTAGCAGAAGCTACCTCAGAAGAATCCAGATCCTGGACGCTTTCTGATTCCTTGCACCATAGGCACTATGACCTTTGAAAAAGCTTTGTGTGACCTAGGGTCAAGCATAAATCTCATGCCACTCTCTGTAATGGAGAAGCTGGGAATCCTTGAGGTACAAGTGATGAGCGGATATTTTATACACTTTTTGGAAGTGTTTTCATATAGTTTTTAGCATGTTTCATTCACTTTTTATTATGCTTTAATTAGTTTTTATGAAAAAATCACATTTCTGGACTTTACTATGAGTTTGTGTGTTTTTCTATAATTTCAGGTATTTTTTGGCTGAAATTGAGGGACCTGAGCAAAAATCTGATTCAGAGGCTGAGAAAGGACTGTAGAGGCTGTTGGATTCTGACCCTCCTGCACTCGAAGTAGATTTTCTGGAGCTACAGAAGCCAAATTGGCCCGCTCTTAATTGTGTTGGAAAGTAGACATCTTGGGCTTTCCAGAAATGTATAATAGTCCATACTTTATCCGAGATTTGATGGCCCAAACTGGCGTTAAACGCTAGCTAGAGACCCTTTTCTGGCATAAAACGCCAGAACTGGCACCAAAACTGGAGTTAAACGCCCAAACTGGCACCCAAGCTGGTGTTTACCTCCAAGAATAGCCTATGCATGTGAAAGATTCAAAGCTCAGCCCAAACACTCACCACGTGGACCCCAGAAGTGGATTTCTGTACTATCTGCACTTAGTTACTCATTTTCTGTAAACCTAGGTTACTAGTTTAGTATAAAAACTACTTTTAGAGATTCATTTTGGAAGCTATGACATTTTACATCTCTTATTATGTCTTCTATGGCATGAGTCTCTAAACTCCATAGGTGGGGGTGAGGAGCTCTATTGTATTTCAATGGATTAATGCAATTACTACTATTTTCTATTCAATCACACTTGTTTCTGTTCTAAGATACTCACTCGTACTTCCATACGAAGAATGTAATGATCCGTGACACTCATTATCTTTCTCAAATTTATGAACGCATGCCTGACAACCACTTTCGTTTTATCTGAGCTCAACGTAGTCATTGGGCGATAGCTTGAGTGCGTATCTCTTGGGATTCTAATCCACGAGTTTGACTTGCATCTCCTGACAATAGAGCATTTAAACTTGTGGCATCAGAACCTTCGTGGTAGAGGCTAGAACCAATTGGCAGCATTCCTGAGATACGGAAAGTCTAAACCTTGTCTGTGGTATTCCGAGTAGGATCTGGGACGGGATGACTGTGACGAGCTTCAAACTCGCGAATGTTGGGCGCAGGGACAGTGTGCAAAAGTATAGAGAGATCTTATTCCGACATAAGTGACAGATGATTAGCCATGCAGAAACTATACATAGACCATTTTCACTGAGAAGACGGATGGTAGCCATTGACAACGGCGATCCACCAACATATAGCTTGCCACAGAAGGAGCCATGCGTGTTTAGAGAGGAAGACAGTAGGAAAGCAGAGATTCAGAAGAAAGAGCATCTCTGAAACCTCAACATGTTCTCCATTATTGAACCACAAGTATCATTCATTTCATGCTCTTTTACTTTCTACAAACAAAACCATTTTTTATTATAAATTTTTTGACTAAGAGTACAAGATAACTATGGCTTGCTTCAAGCCGGCAATCTCCGTGGGATCGACCCTTACTCACGTAAGGTATTACTTGGACGATCCAGTGCACTTGCTGGTTAGTTGTACCGGAGTTGTGAAAAGTGTGATTCACAATTCCGTGCACCAAGTTTTTGGCGCCGTTGCCGGGGATTGTTCGAGTTTGAACAACTGACGGTTCATCTTGTTACTTAGATTAGGAAAAATTTATCTTTTTGGTTTAGAGTCATTAAATTTAAGTCTTTTATTTTCTTTTCAAAAATCTTATTTTTCTTTATTAATCCTTAATTTTTCTTTGAGTTTGGTTTCATGTTTTAAGTTTGGTGTCCGTTGTGTTTTCACTTCCTTAAAAATTTTCAAAATTTGTTCTTGGTGTTCATATTGATCTTCAAAGTGTTCTTGGTGTTCATCTGGACATTCAAAGTTTTCTGGGTTGTTTTCTTTGTTTTGATCTAAAAATTTTAAGTTTGGTGTCATTTTAGTATTTTTCTCTTTCCTCATTAAATTCAAAAAAAATATATTTTCCTTTACTTACTCATCATTTTCGAATTCCTTGGGTTGACTTAGTCAAAATTTTTAAAATTTGGTAGTTTCTTTTTAGTCAAGTCAAAATTTTAATTTTAAAAATTTATCTTTTTAAATCTTTTTCAAAACAAATTCTTTTTCAATTTTCTTTTTATATTTTTCGAAAATCTTTTATAAAATTTTTCAAAATCTTTTTTCTTTTTTTTTTATATTTTTCGAATTACTTGTCATATTTTATTAGTTTGATTGAAAATTTTTAAGTATGGTGTTTTCTTGTTAAGAAAGTTTCAATCTTTAAAATTTTAAAATCATACCTTTTTCAAAACTTCCTAACCAATTTCTCTCTCTTCATTTTTCGAAAATCTTCATCCACAAATTTTCAAATCTTTTTAATTAATTAATTATTTTGGTTGTCAATTTTCTTTTATTTATTTCTCTTCTTTTGTTTATTTACAATCCACCTCATCTCCCTTCCTCCATCATGGACCTAAGTGGAAATGAATAGTCCAGAAGGACTTTAGGGTCATATGCTAATCCCATTGCTGCTTCATATGGGAGTAGTATCTGTATACCCCCCATCAGAGCCAACAATTTTGAGTTAAACCCTCAGCTCATTACCATGGTGCAGCAAAAATGCCAGTATTCTGGTCTTCCACAGGAAGAATCCACTGAGTTTCTGGCACAGTTCTTATAAATTGCTAATACAGTACGTGATAAGGAAGTGGATCAGGATGTCTACAGATTATTGCTGTTTCTATTTGCTGTAAAAGACCAAGCTAAGAGGTGGTTAAACAACCAACCCAAAGCCAGCATAGGAACATGGAAACAATTGTCAGACAAATTCCTGAATCAATATTTCCCTCCAAAAAGGATGACACAGCTAAGGCTGGACATCCAAGGCTTTAAACAAGAGGATAATGAATCTCTTTATAATGCCTGGGAGAGGTACAGAGAGATGCTAAGGAAATGCCCCTCTGAAATGTTTTCAGAATGGGTGCAGCTATACACATGAGAAAAGACAATTGAAGATGCTCAAGAGCTTATAGATACAGTTGACTAATAAAAGGCCAGGATATCTCTAGACCACTCAGCTGGTGGATCTATACACACGAGAAAGACAATTGAAGATGCTCAAGAGCTTATAGATACAGTTGCTAGAAATCAGCATCTATACTTAAGTAGTGAGTCCTCTATGAAATAAGAGGTTGAAGCAGTATCCACTAAACTTAGTCCCCCAGAACAAGTTGCTGAACTCAATCAGCAATTGCTTCTTATAACAAAATAGTTAGCAGAATTTAAAGAGATGCTACAAGAAACCAAAGATGCAAACTGGAATATGGAAAACCAATTGAATCAGACAAAACAACTGTTGTCTAAACAGATAACAGAAGAATGCCAAGTTGTTCATTTAAGAAGTGGAAAGACATTGAATGTCTCAACTCAAAGCAACAGGAAGCCAAGAAAGAAGCATCTGACAGAGGATGACCAATTCACTGCCCAAAATCCCACTGATGACAGTAAGAGCCCAGAGAGGAATGATTCTGGTGTTTAAACACCAGAAAAGGGTCAGAAGTTTGTGTTAAACACCCATACAGCACCCAATTCTGGCATTCAAATGCCAGAAAAGGGTGGCAATCTGGCGTTAAACGCCCATACAGCAGCCAATTCTAGTGTTCAAATGCCAGAAAAGGATGGCAATCTGGCGTTAAATGCCCATACAGCACCCAATTCTAGCGTTCAAACGCTGATGAGGGATCAGACATTTGCAAGTGCTGATAACAACCTCCTTAAGCAGGCTTCTCCAACCACTTCTATAGGAAATAAACCTGCAGCAACTAAGGTTGAAGAATATAAAGCCAAGATGCCTTATCCTCAGAAACTCTGCCAAGCAGAACAGGATAAACAATTTGTCCACTTTGCAGACTATCTCAGGACTCTTGAAATAAAGATTCCATTTGTAGAGGCACTTGAGCAAATACCCTCTTATGCTAAGTTCATGAAAGAGATCTTAAGTCATAAGAAGTATTGGAGGGAGACTGAAAAAGTTTTTCTCACTAAAGAATGCAGTGCAGTCATTTTAAAAAGCTTACCAAAGAAGCTTAAAGATCCTGGAAGCTTTATGATACCATGCAGATTAGAGGATGCTTGTACAAAGACAGCTTTATGTGATCTTGGGACAAGTATCAACCTGATACCTGCATCCACTATCAGAAAGCTTGGTTTGACTGAAGAAGTCAAACTAACTCGAATATGTCTCTAACTTGCTGATGGCTCCATTAAATTCCCATTAGGCGTAATTGAAGACATGATTGTCAAGGTTGGGCCATTCGTCTTTTCCACTGACTTTGTAGTGCTGGAAATAGAGGAGCACAAGAGTGCAACTCTCATTCTAGGAATACCTTTCCTAGCAACTAGACGAACTCTCATTGACGTCCAAAAAGGGAAGGTAACCCTGAGAGTCAATGAGGATGAGTTTAAGTTGAATGCTGTCAAAGCTATACAGCATCCAGACACATCTAAAGACTACATGAGCGTTGATATTATTGACTCCCTGGTGGAAGAGGTCAATATGACTGAGAGCCTCGAATCAGAGCTAGAGGACATTTTTAAAGATGTTCAGCCTAATCTGGAAGAACCAGAGAAAATAGAAGAATCTCTAAAAACTCCTCAGGAAGAGGAGAAGCCTCCTAAACCCAAGCTCAAACCACTACCACCATCCCTGAAATATGCATTTCTGGGAGAAGATGACACTTTTTCGGTAATCATAAGCTCTGCTTTAGAGCCACAGGAAGAGAAAGCTCTAATTCATGTGCTAAGGACGCACAAGACAGCTCTTGGGTGGTCCATAAGTGATCTTAAGGGCATTAGCCCAGCCAGATGCATGCACAAGATCCTATTTGAGGATGATGCTAAGCCAGTGGTTCAACCACAAAGGCGGCTGAATCCATCCATGAAGGAGGTGGTGCAGAAATAGGTCACTAAGTTACTAGAGGCTGGGATTATTTATCCTATTTCTGATAGCCCTTGGGTAAGCCCTGTCCAAGTTGTCCCTAAAATGGGAGACATGACAGTGGTTCATAATGAAAAGAATGAACTGGTTCCTACAAGAACAGTTACAGGGTGGCATATTTGTATTGACTACAGAAGGCTCAATACAGCCACCAGAAAGGATCATTTTCCTTTACCATTCATAGACCAGATGCTAGAGAGACTAGCAGGTCATGAATACTACTGGTTTTTGGATGGCTATTCAGGTTACAACCAAATTGCAGTAGACCCTCAGGACTAAGAGAAAACAGCATTAACATGTCCATCTGGAGTGTTTGCCTACAGAAGGATGCCATTTGGTCTGTGCAATGCACCTGTAACTTTTCAGAGGTGCATGCTCTCTATCTTCTCAAATATGGTAGAGAAATTTCTAGAAGTCTTCATGGATGACTTCTCTGTATTTGGAGACTCATTCAGCTCCTGTCTTGACCATCTAGCACTTGTTCTGAAAAGGTGCCAAGAGACTAACCTGGTTTTAAACTGGGAGAAATGTCACTTTATGCTAACTGAAGGAATTGTCCTTGGGCATAGAATTTCTAACAAGGGAATAAAGGTGGATCAAGCTAAGGTAGAAGTAATTGAAAAATTACCACCACCTGCCAATGTTAAGGCAATCAGAAGCTTTCTGGGACATGCAGGATTCTATAGGAGGTTTATAAAGGATTTTTCAAAAATTGCAAAACCTCTGAGCAATCTACTAGCCGCTGATACACCATTTGTCTTTGACACAGAGTGTTTGCAGGCCATTGAAACTCTGAAAGCTAAGCTGTTCACAGCACCAGTTATTTCTATACCATACTAGACATTACCAATCAAACTAATGTGTGATTCCAGTGACCGTGCCATTGGTGCAGTATTGGGACAGAGGCATGACAAGCTTCTGCATGTCATTTATTATGCTAGACGTATTTTAAATGATGCACAGAAGAATTACACAACCACAGAAAAGGAGTTGCTTGCAGTGGTTTATGCCATTGACAAGTTCAGATCATACTTAGTAGGATCAAAAGTGATTGGGTACACTGACCATGCTGCTCTAAAATATCTCCTCACAAAGTAGGATTCAAAACCAAGACTCAAGATGGGTGTTGCTTCTGCAAGAGTTTGATATAGAAATAAGAGACAGAAAAGGGACAGAGAACCAGGTAGCTGATCACCTGTCCCGGATAGAACCAGCATCTGGAGCATCCCTCCCTCCTACTGAGATCTCTGAGACCTTTCCGGATGAGCAACTCTTTGTCATTCAGGAAGTTCCGTAGTTTGCAGACATTGCAAATTATAAACCTGTGAGATTCATACCCAAATAGTACAGTAGGCAACAAACAAAAAAATTGGTTTCTGATGCAAAGTACTACTTATGGGATGAACCATATCTCTTTAAGAGATGTGCAGACAGAATAATTCATAGATGTGTACCTAAAGAAGAGGCACAGAAGATCCTATGGCATTGCCATGGATCACAATATGGAGGACATTTCGGAGGTGAGCAAACAGCCACAAGGATCCTCTAATGTGGCTTCTACTGGCCCACTCTTTATAGAGACTCCCAAAAGTTTGTACGTAACTGTGACAGTTGTCAGAGAGCTGGTAATCTGCCTCACGGTTATGCCATGCCTCAGCAAGGGATCTCAGAGATTAAGTTATTTGATGTTTGAGGTATTGACTTCATGGGACCTTTCCCACCATCATATTCAAACACTTATATTCTAGTGGCAGTAGACTATGTATCTAAATGGGTAGAGGCAATTGCAACACCCACTAATGATACTAAGATAGCGATAAAGTTCCTCTAGAAGCATATCTTCAGCAGGTTCAGAGTTCCTAGGATACTGATCAATGATGGAGGCACTCATTTCTGTAATAAACAGCTTGACTCTGCTCTGGTTTGATATGGAATTAACCACAAAGTGGCAACTCCATATCACCCACAGACAAATGGGCAGGATGAAGTCTCAAATAGAGAACTAAAACGAATCCTGAAACGAACTGTAAGTACCCGTAGAAGATTGTTGGTATGAAGCAAGCTATGGTTACGTTGTAAATCTCAGTTGAATCTCTAGTTTCTTATTACATTCATCCAATCCTTCTTACTCCTTTCCATGGAAAGCTGTATGTAGGGCATAACCGTTGTCAATGGCTACATCCCATCCTCTCAGTGAAAATGGTCCTATGCTCTGTCACAGCACGGCTAATCATCTGTCGGTTCTCAATCAGGTTGGAATAGAATCCCTTGATTCTTTTGCATCTGTAACTAACGCCCTGCCTTCGGGAGTTTGAAGCTCGTCACAGTCATTCAATACCGGAATCCTACTCGGAATACCACAGACAAGGTTAGACTTTCCGGATTCCCATGAATGCCGCCATCTATCTAGCTTATACCATGAAGATTCTGTTGGGGAATCTAAGAGATATGCGCCCGGCCTAAGGTAGAATGGAAGTGGTTGTCAGTCACGCGCGTTCATAAGTGAGAATGATGTTGAGTGTCACGGATCATCACATTCATCAAGTTGAAGTGCAATGAATATCTTAGAATAGGAATAAAGAGAATTGAATAGAAAGTAATAGTAATTGTATTGAAACTTGAGGTACAGCAGAGCTCCACACCCTTAATCTATGGTGTGTAGAAACTCCACCGTTGAAAATACATAAGTGAAAGGTCCAGGCATGGCCAAATGGCCAGCCCCCATGATCTGAGAACTAATCGTCCCAAGATGATCCTTAGATCTAAAGTGATCAAAAGATGTCCAATACAATAGTAAATTATCCTATTTATACTAGACTAGCTACTAGGATTTACATGAGTAAGTAATTGATGCATTAATCCACTTTCGGGGCCCACTTGGCGTGTGTTTGGGCTTAGCTTGATCTATCCATGAGCTGAGGCTTCTCTTGGAGTTGAACGCCAAGTTGTAACGTGTTTTGGGCGTTCAACTCCGGGTCGTGACGTGTTTCTGGCGTTTTACTCCAGACAGCAACATGGAACTGGCGTTGAGCGCCAGTTTACGTCATCAATTCCCGAATAAATTATAGACTATTATCTATTCCTGGAAAGCTCTGGATGTCTACTTTCCAACGCCGTTGAGAGTGCGCCATTTAAAGTTCTGTAGCTCCAGAAAATTCATTTCGAGTGCAGGGAGGTCAGATTCCAACAGCATCAGCAATCCTTTGTCAGCCTCCTATCAGAGTTTTGCTCAATTCCCTCAATTTCAGCCAGAAATTACCTGAAATCACAGAAAAATACACAAACTCATAGTAAAGTCCAAAAAAGTGAATTTAACATAAAAACTAATGAAAACATCCCTAAAAGTAGTTTGAACTTACTAAAAACTACCTAAAAACAATGCCAAAAAGCGTATAAATTATCCGCTCATCACAACACCAAACTTAAATTGTTGCTTGTCCCCAAGCAACTGAAAATCAATTAGGATAAAAAGAAGAGAATATACTATAAATTCCAGAATATCAATGAATATTAATTATAATTAGATGAGCGGGACTTGTAGCTTTTTGCTTCTGAACAGTTTTGCCATCTCACTTTTTCCTTTGAAGTTTAGAAATATTGGCATCTCTAGGAACTTAGAATTTCAGATAGTGTTATTGATTCTCCTAGTTAAGTATGTTGATTCTTGAACACAGCTACTTTTATGAGTCTTGGCCGTGACCCTAAGAACTTTGTTTTCCAATATTACCACCGGATACATAAATGCCACAAACACATGACTGGGTGAACCTTTTCAGATTGTGACTCAGCTTTGCTATAGTCCCTAGTTAGAGGTGTCCAGAGCTCTTAAGCATACTCTTTTGCTTTGGATCACGACTTTAACCACTCAGTCTCAAGCTTTTCACTTGGACCTGCAAGACACAAGCACATGGTTAGGGACAGCTTGATTTAGCTGCTTAGGCCTGAATTTTATTTCCTTGGGCCCTCCTATCCATTGATGCTTGACGTCGGGATTTTTTCCAGTAAAAAATGTCATAAAAACAGTCGCGTTGTAGATATAGTCTCTAAACCGACAAAAATCCCTTCGTACAAACATTTTGGTTCTCACAAGTAACAAACCCCTAAATAAATTGATAACCAAAGTATTTAAACCTCAGGTCGTCTTCTCAAGGAATTGCAGGGAGGTATGTTCTTATTATTAGTTATGAAAAAGTGTGTTTGGGGTTTTTGGATCAAGGTAAAAGGTTAGTTGGGCAATGCGCACAGGTATATTTTCAAAGCAATAAAAGTAAATGAATGACTGTAAAATAAACTCTTGGCAAGGTATGGGAACTGGAGGTACTATCTTGGTTATCCTTATCAATTGTGATGAGAATTGGATTTTTCTCCCACTTTGTTAACCTCTAACTATGAAGGTAAGTTAAGTGGATGAATTCCAATTTTCAATTAACAATGAGTTTGATAACTCAAGAGTCGCCAGTTATTTAACCAAAACCAAAAGGAAAACTATCTACTCGAATGAAAATAATTTGGATAAGTACCGACAACATAAATTAAAGAAAGCAATCATAGATCTGAAATATCTCAAATAGCATTAATTTAAAAGAGTAATCTGTAACATGGAAGAGTTCATAAATTTAATTGGAAAAATAAATAAAAAGGAACATTGAACCTGAATCGAGAGTCACTCTTAAAAACCAAGAGAAGTCCTAAACCCTAGTTTCTAAAAATCCTAATTTCTAATCCTAAGAGAGAGAGGAGAGAACCTCTCTCAAAACTAATCTAAATCATGAGAAGTGAATTATGAAAAGCATCCTTATGAATGGATGCATTCCCCCACTTTATAGCCTCTAATCTATGCCTTCTGGACTTGGATTTGGGTCAAAAAGGGCCTCAGAGCGTTTTCTGCAATTTTTGCTGCGTGGCCTCTGTCACGCGTCTGCGTGGGTCACGCGGTCGCGTCATTCGGAGCTTTTCCTTGCCACGCGGTCGCGTCAGTCATCCGACCGCGTCATGTGCGTTCTGCTTAAGGCGCGCGGTCGCGTCAGTCATGAAGCCGCGTTGTTGTTGATTCGTGCTTGGCACGCGATCGCGTCGTCCATGCGATCGCGTGGATACCAGTTTCCTTAAAAGCTCCGTTTTGCTTTCTCCTTTCCTTTTAGTATGTTTCCTTTTTCATCCTTTAAGTCATTCTGCCTTAGAAAATCTGAAACTACTCAACACACTAATCACGGCATCGAATGGAAATAAGAGAGGATTAATAATAAGCAAATATAAGTCCAAAGAAACATGTTTTCAATCAAAGCACATAATTAGGAAGGCAAATATAAAACATGCAAATAGTATGAATAAGTGGGTAAAGAGTTGATAAAATCCACTCAATTGAGCACAAGATAAACCATAAAATAGTGGTTTATCAACCTCCCCACACTTAAACAATAGCATGTCCTCATGCTAAGCTCAAGAGAAGCTATAAAGATGAAGAGGAATGGTAGAATGTATGAAATGCAACCTATCTATATAAATGCAACTACATGCAAAATGTTTCTACCTACTTGATTAAAAATAAACAAATCTTTCAAGAACAAATATGAACTGGATTTCACTAATTCAAATCATAAAAATGAAGCACAAATAGACTTGTAAGAAGAAAATAGGTTATGAAAGCAGGGAACAAGGAATTGAGCATCGAACCCTTACTGGTAGTGTATACACTCTAATCACTCAGGTGTTTAAGGTTCGATCTCTCAATTCTCTACTAACCTTGCTTTCTAAGGCTTGCTCTTCATCTAACAATCAACATAAATTTAATGCACAAATACACAAATCAAGAGGTCTTTTAAGGGTTGTAATGGGGTTAGGGTCAAGGTAGGATTGTATTTGGTCAAGTGGACTAAAATCTGAATCCTTAATTAACTTAAACTTTCCACCTAACTTTAGACAATCCATGTAATCACAATACAAACCTAACTGTCCATTAACTATGTTTTCCACATATTCATACATTCTAATTTCAAGTACAACTCATATGCATTGCTTTCACCACTTACTTTGGGGCATTTTGTCCCCTTTTATTATTTGCTCTTTTTCTTTTCTTTTTCTCCTTTATTTTTGTTTTTTTTCAATGCATATGATTAATTTATTGAATGCATGAACATGTCCTAAACATTTTTTTTAACATTTTCAGAAAATTTTAACATACTCAATTCTCAAACCAGATGTTTCCAAACCCACTCTTCCCCACACTTAATTCATAAGCATTCTCACTAGTCTAAGCTAACTAAGGATTCAAATTAAGGACATTATTGTTTTTCGCTTAGAGTTAATGATGTGCTAAAATAAAGAACAAGAGGGGTAAAATAGGCTCAAAATTGGTTTGCAATAGATAATGAAAAGGTTAAGGCCATATGAGTATGTAAGCTCAGTGAAACAAGGCCTCAATCATATAAGTGTATGCATACATTAAACAATGGAAATATAGAATCAAGCAAGACAAATATCACAATTTTAGAGAGAAAAACACACACCAAAAATAAAATATTGGTTGATAAAATGCAACCAATCAAATAGGCTCAAAATCTCACTGATTTTGTGTGTTCAAGCTTTAAACTATGTTCCAAAATAATATTTCTTCAGGCAAGTGTAACATTAAATTTTATTCAAATTAGTGAAATTCTCTAAAAATTTTCTTGAAAAAGAAAATATTACTTCAACCAAGTGGTAAAATATGCAAAAAAAATCAAACAAATATGCAATCAATCATGCAAATGCAATAATGAACTACAAAGAAAATTTAAACATTGGTGCTAAAATATGAAGTGACTAACCCATGGAAGTTGGTATCGACCTCCCCACACTTAAAGATTGCACCGTCCTCGGTGCATGCTGAGATGTGCAGGTGGACGGGTTGCTCCAACTGATGCTTTTCTCATCAAGGAATGTGCGTAGGAACTTGTTTGTCTCTCCCATGTAAACGTCTTCCGATCTCTTCCTGGTGGCCATCCTGAAAGAAAAAGGGAAGGAAAGTAACCCAAAGCAAAGATAGAAAATAAATAAAACAGGGGTTGGTTAATGCCAAAAATAAGGGTCTCAATTACATGGTAGCTACAACATGTAAGAAAACAATAGAAGCCATGGCATACCAGTGGTGCAGAATATGCAACAATGGGGAAGAGAGTGGGGAAGGAAAGATAATATAAATTAAAAATCAATACAAAAGTAATACAGGTATAAAAGATTGGCATTGATTTAAATAATATTACCTAACCAGAATAAAACAAGTCATAAGCACCAAGATAATACTAGAAAAGAAATAACAGTTGAATAAAAACATTTGAACACCAATGGTAAAAGAATAAATTTAGAAAAATAAAAATATACAACGAATGAAAGTATGTAAAAAAAATAAAATAAAACGAGAGGGAAAAAGGAGGAGAAGAAGAAAAAGAAAGTGAGAAAGGAGAGAGAAGGAAGAAATTAGGATTAGAAAAGAGAGGATAAGAAAATTGGCACTAATCTGGATAGGTTGTGCGACGCTGGAGACGCGGTCGTGTGGGTGACACGGTCGCGTGGTGCGCGATAAGGTTGGGTGACGCGAACGCGTGGGGCACGCGATCGCGTGACTCGATTTGTGCTAGTGGCGCGAGTGCAGCCTCGCGGTCGCACAACTCTCTGTTCGAAACTTGGTATTGCCAAAATCCAGGGTGACGCGGTTGCGTGGTCGACGCGATCGCGCGGGTGGCCTTATTTCCAAATGACGCGGACGTGTGGGTGACGCGTTCGCGTGGCAGAGCTTGTGCTGCTAGCATGGGTCCAGCCCAATTCCAGCTCAACTTTTGGCCATACACCCTTTTTACGCCGATTTCAGGTCACGCGGCCGCGTTGGTGACGCGGTCGCGTGGGAGGCTATTTTTCCAAATGACGCGGACGCGTCATCGACGCGTTCGCGTGGAGTCAATTTGTGCTAATAGCGTGCTTCCAGCCCTGCTTCTGCGTAACTCTCTGTTCACTTTATTATTCTCTCATCTCCTTGCGACGCGGACGCGTCGCTGATGCGGTCGCGCTGCGTGCTCGCTTTTTTTTTATATCTGAAAAGATGCAGAATGCAGTGTTAATATGAATGTGATGCAAAACTCCAGGTTCAATATAATAAAATAAAACTCAAAAGCAAATAAAACTAAATAAAAATGAAAAATGAACGATCATACCATGGTGGGTTGTCTCCCACCTAGCACTTTTAGTTATAGTCCTTAAGTTGGACATTTGATGAGCTTCCTGCTAGGGTGGCTTGTGCTTGTATTGATCCAGGAATCCCCACCAATGTTTGTACTTCCAATAGCCTCCGGGATCCCAAACAAGGCGCAGAAAGCCTTCAAGCAAGTTAAAGCAAGTGACAAGGCCCCAAGAGTGGTGATTGGTAGAATGGATTCTGGGGTCCCAGACCTTACCTTTGCACTCGTCTTTTGGTTGAGCAATATTGTTCCATCCGGGTGGCGAGCAGTCTGAATTCTCACGTAAGCGGCCAAACAACTTCCTAGACCCATTCAGTTGAGCTCTATACCAACCTTTACGTTTAAACTTAAAGCTTCCAACCATGATGAACCTTGCAGGACAATTCTTACCACTGACCATCTTCCTCTTGCTCTTAATGCCGCAAAGAGCTCTAAGTTGACCATCCGTCTCCAGTAGCCCATATTCAAGTGGGATTAGAAAGCTATGGGATATGAATTTTACCCACTTGAATGTTGTGAAGGATGATGGCGACTTAGGGGGAGGTATCTTTAATGAAATTGCAAGCTCCACTTCCTTGTGCTCTTCTCTGATAATTACCACCTCTTTGCAAACTTCTTCAATTTCAACCTCTTCCTCTTGGTAGCTCTCTTTCAATTCAATCTCCTTTTCATTGCTTTCCAAGGGCATGGGAGGTTGTGCTTCTTCTTCTTGAATCTCCATCTCTTGATCAACCTCTTCCAAGTCTTCAACTGTGATATGCATTGGAGGTTGTACACCTTCCTCAGCATCAATTTCAAACGTCTTGGAAGGGGGTTCTATGACTGGACTTTCCCATGGAGGTTCTGCATCTCCTAGATCTTCAACCAACTCTTCTTCTTGAACAATGACAGCTTCTTCTACTTGTTCTAGTATGAATTCATTCTCTGTCTTGTCCACTGGAATTTCTGGTATCTCCTTCATGCTACGCTCTTTAGTAGACTGTCCACATGGGGCTGTGGCTGATCCTTATGTATTTAAGCGTCTAGAAGCCCATTGAATTAATACTTGCCCCAGTTGTTGAGTGGTTGCCTGAAATCGATCCGTTGTTTCCTTGAGACGATCTTTTGCCTCTTGATGCACTCGGTTTTCATAAGTAGGATCATAATGCTCTTGGATTGATGGATATGGAGATGGTGAATATTGAAGTGGTGGTTCTTGTGAGTAATTGGGTTGGAATTGGGGTGGCTCTATATATGGTTCATATGGCTCATAAGGTGGTTGGTATGGTGGTTGAGGGTTAGGGTCATATGGAGGTGAATAGCGGAAAGGGGCTTGTGAGTATGGTGGTCTAAAGTCATGTTGAGGAGGGGGTTCATAGGCATATGGTGGTGGTTGTTGATAATCAAAAGAGCGCTCACCATAGCCATCATCTTGATATGCATCACAGAATGGTTGTTGATAGTCCATTGGAGGTGGTTGTTGCCATGAGGGTTGATCAAATCCTTGTGGCTCCTCCCATCTTTGATTGTTCCAACCATGGTGCATGTTGTCATTATAATCTCCTCTTCCTGCAACATAATTGTAACCAGACTCATAGCCAAATGGGTGAGAGTTCATAGTAGTGAGACAAAATAAAAATAAAAATCAACAAAAAGAAAATATTTTGAAAAAGATAAGATTTAAAAAAAAAGATAAATATTTTTTTTGAAAATTATTTACAATAACCAATAATAAGGAACACGTTTGCAATTCCCCGGCAACGGCGCCATTTTGACGTCGGGATTTTTGCCAGTAAAGAATGTCATAAAAATAGTCGCGTTGTAGATATAGTCTCTAAACCGACAAAAATCCCTTCGAACAAACGTTTTGGTTGTCACAAGTAACAAACCCCTAAATAAATTGATAACCGAAGTATTTAAACCTCGGGTCGTCTTCTCAAGGAATTGCAGGGAGGTATGTTCTTATTATTGGTTATGAAAAAGTGTGTTTGGTGTTTTTGGATCAAGGTAAAAGGTTAGTTGGGCAATGGGCACAGGTATATTTTCAAAGCAATAAAAGTAAATGAATGACTGTAAAATAAACTCTTGGCAAGGTATGGGAACTGGAGGTCCTATCCTGGTTATCCTTATCAATTGTGATGAAAATTGGATTTTTCTCCCACTTTGTTAACCTCTAACTATGAAGGTAAGTTAATTGGATGAATTCCAATTTTCAATTAACAATGAGTTTGATAACTCAAGAGTCGCCAGTTATTTAACCAAAGCCAAAAGGAAAACTATCTACTCGAATGAAAATAATTTGGATAAGTACCGACAACATAAATTAAAGAAAGCAATCATAGATCTGAAATATCTCAAATAGCATTAATTTAAAAGAGTAATCTGTAACATGGAAGAGTTCATAAATTTAATTGGAAAAATAAATAAAAAGGAACATTGAACCTGAATCGAGAGTCACTCTTAAAAACCAAGAGAAGTCCTAAATCCTAGTTTCTAAAAATCCTAATTTCTAATCCTAAGAGAGAGAGGAGAGAACCTCTCTCAAAACTAATCTAAATCATGAGAAGTGAATTATGAAAAGCATCCCTATGAATGGATGCATTTCCCCACTTTATAGCCTCTAATCTGTGCCTTCTGGACTTGGATTTGGGTCAAAAAGGGCCTCAGAGCGTTTTCTGCAATTTCTGGTGCGTGGCCTCTGTCACGCGTCTGCGTGGGTCACGCGGTCGCGTCATTCGGAGCTTTTCCTTGCCACGCGGTCGCGTCAGTCATGCGACCGCGTCATGTGCGTTCTGCTTAAGGCGCGCGGTCGCGTCAGTCATGCGGCCGCATTGCTGCTGATTCGTGCTTGGCACGCGATCGCGTCGTCCATGCGATCGCGTGGATACCAGTTTCCTTAAAAGCTCCGTTTTGCTTTCTCCTTTCCTTTTAGTATGTTTCTTTTTTCATCCTTTAAGTCATTCTGCCTTAGAAAATCTGAAACTACTCAACACACTAATCACGGCATCGAATGGAAATAAGAGAGGATTAATAATAAGCAAATATAAGTCCAAAGAAACATGTTTTCAATCAAAGCACATAATTAGGAAGGCAGATGTAAAACATGCAAATAGTATGAATAAGTGGGTAAAGAGTTGATAAAATCCACTCAATTGAGCACAAGATAAACCATAAAATAGTGGTTTATCAACCTCCCCACACTTAAACAATAGCATGTCCTCATGCTAAGCTCAAGAGAAGCTATAAAGATGAAGAGGAATGGTAGAATGTATGAAATGCAACCTATCTATATAAATGCAACTACATGCAAAATGTTTCTACCTACTTGATTAAAAATAAACAAATCTTTCAAGAACAAATATGAACTGGATTTCACTAATTCAAATCATAAAAATGAAGCACAAATAGACTTGTAAGAAGAAAATAGGTTATGAAAGCAGGGAACAAGGAATTGAGCATCGAACCCTTACTGGTAGTGTATACACTCTAATCACTCAGGTGTTTAAGGTTCGATCTCTCAATTCTCTACTAACCTTGCTTTCTAAGGCTTGCTCTTCATCTAACAATCAACATAAATTTAATGCACAAATACACAAATCAAGAGGTCTTTTAAGGGTTGTAATGGGGTTAGGGTCAAGGTAGGATTGTATTTGGTCAAGTGGACTAAAATCTGAATCCTTAATTAACTTAAACTTTCCACCTAACTTTAGACAATCCATGTAATCACAATACAAACCTAACTGTCCATTAACTATGTTTTCCACATATTCATACATTCTAATTTCAAGTACAACTCATATGCATTGCTTTCACCACTTACTTTGGGGCATTTTGTCCCCTTTTATTATTTTCCCTTCATAAACGCCGAGGTGATGCACGTTCTGGGCGTTCAACGCCCATGTGTAACATGTTCTGGGCGTTCAACGCCCATGTGTAGCATGTTTCTGGCGTTGAACGCCAGTTCCATGCTTGTTACTGGCGTTCAGCGCCATCTTTTCTCAAGGCATATTCCTGGCGTTCAAACGCCAGAATGTTGCTTGTTTCTGGCGTTCAGCGCCAGATTCATGCTCTGTTCTGGTGTTGAATGCCAGCCAGATGCTTCTTACTGGCGTTGAACGCCAGTATGTCCTCCCTCCAGGGTGTGATTTTTCTTCTGCTGTTTTTGATTCTATTTTTAATTTGTATATTTTTTCGTGACTCCACATGATCATGTACCTAATAAAACAGAAAATAACAATAAAATAAAATAAAAATTAGATAAATAAAAATTGGGTTTCCTCCCAACAAGCACTCTTTTAATGTCATTAGCTTGACAGTGGGCTCTCATGGAGCCTCACAGGTGATCAGGTCAATGTTGTATAGTCCCAACACCAAACTTAGAGTTTGGATATGGGGTCTTAACACCAAACTTAGTGTTTGGTTGTGGCCTCCCAACACCAAACTTAGAGTTTGACTGTGGGGGCTCTTCTTGACTCTGAACTGAGAGAAGCTCTTTGTGCTCACTCTCTTTTGTCACAGAGGGATGGCCATGTGCCTTAAACACTAGGTAGTCCCCATTCAATTGAAGGACTAATTCACCTCTGTTGACATCTATCACAGCTCTTGCTGTAGCTAGGAAAGGTCTTCCAAGGATGATGTATTCATCCTCTTCCTTCCCAGTGGCTAATATTATGAAATCAGCAGGGATGTAAAGGCCTTCAACCTTTACTAACACGTCTCTACTACTCCATAAGCTTGTCTTAATGACTTGTCTGCCAATTGTAATGAGAACAAGGCAGGTTGTACCTCAATGATCCCCAGCTTCTCCATTACAGAGAATGGCATAAGATTTATCCCTGACCCCAGATCACATAGAGCTTTTTCAAAGGTCATGGTGCCTATGGTACAAGGTATTAAGAACTTGCTAGGATCTTGTCTCTTTTGAGGTAAAATTTGCTGAATCCAGGTATCTAGTTCATTAATGAGCAAGGGAGGTTCACTTTCCCAAGTCTCATTACTAAACAACTTGGCATTCAGCTTCATGATAGCTCCTAAATATTGAGCAACTTGCTCTCCAGTCACATCTTCATCCTCCTCAGAGGAAGAATAGTCTTCAGAGCTCATGAATGGCAGAAGAAGATTTAATGGAATCTCTATGGTCTCTATATGAGCCTCAGATTCCTTTGGATCCTTAATAGGAAACTCCTTCTTGCTTGAGAGACGTCCCAGGAGGTCTTCCTCACTAGGATTTTCGTCCTTCTCCTCCCTTGTGCATTCGACCATATTGATCACATCAATGGCCTTGCACTCTCCTTTTGGATTCTCTTCTGTATTTCTTGGGAGAATACTGGGAGGAGTTTTAATGACTTTCTTACTCAGCTGGCCCACTTGTGCCTCCAGATTTCTGATGGAGGATCTTGTTTCACTCATGAAACTGAAAGTGGCTTTTGACAGATCAGAAACTAGATTGGCTAAATTAGAAGTGTTTTGTTCAGAATTCTCTGTCTGTTGCTGAGAAGATGATGGAAAAGGCTTGCTATTGCTCAGCCTATTGCGTCCACCATTGTTAAAGCCTTGTTGAGGCTTTTGTTGATCCTTCCATGAGAAATTTGGATGATTTCTCCATGATGAATTATAGGTGTTTCCATAAGGTTCACCCATGTAATTAACCTCTGCCATTGCAGGGTTCTCAAGATCATAAGCTTCTTCAGAAGCTGCCTCTTTAGTATTGTTGGATTCATTTTGCCATCCATTCAGACTTTGAGAGATCATGTTGACTTGCTGAGTCAACACTTTATTCTGCGCCAATATGGTATTCAGAGCATCAATTTCAAGAACTCTCTTCCTCTGAGGTGTCCCATTATTCACGGAATTCCTCTCAGACGTGTACATGAATTGGTTATTTACAACCATGTCAATGAGTTCTTGAGCTTCTGCAGGTGTTTTCTTTAGGTCGATGGATCCACTTGCAGAATGGTCCAGTGACATTTTCGAAAATTCAGATAGACCATAATAGAATATATCTAATATGGTCCATTCTGAAAACATGTCAGATGGACACCATTTGGTCAACTGTTTGTATCTTTCCCAAGCTTCATAGAGGGATTCACCATCTTTTTATTTGAAGATTTGAACATCCACTCTAAGCTTGCTCAGCTTTTGAGGAGGAAAGAATTTATCCAAGAAGGCCGTGACCAGCTTCTCCCAGGAGTCTAGGCTGTCCTTAGGTTGTGAATCCAACCATATTCTAGCTCTGTCTCTTACAGCAAACGGGAAAAGCATGAGCCTGTAGACTTCAGGATCAACTCCATTCGTCTTAACAGTCTCACAAATATGCAAGAATTCAGTTAAAAATTGGTAAGAATCTTCAGATGGAAGTCCATAAAACTTGCAGTTCTGTTGTATTAAAGCAACTAGTTGAGGCTTAAGCTCAAAATTATTGGCTCCAATGGCAGGAATGGAGATGCTTCTTCCATCAAATTTGGACGTTGGTTTTGTGAAGTCACCAAGCATTCTCCTTGCATTATTGTTGTTGGGTTCGGCTGCCATCTACTTCTCTTGTTCTAATATTTCTGAAAGGTTACCTTTAGATTGTTGTAATTTAGCTTCTCTTAGTTTTCTCTTCAGAGTCCTTTCAGGTTCAGGATCAATTTCAACAAGAGTGCCTTTTTCCTTGTTCCTGCTCATATGACAGAGAAGAAAACAAGAAAAGAAGAGGAATCCTCTATTTCACAGTATAGAGATTCCTTTATGTTAGTAGAAGAAGAAAGGGGAGAAGAGTGAAGAAGAATAGGTTCGGATTTTTAGATGAAGAGAGGTGAAGAGAAGTGTTAGTAAATAAATAATTAAATAGAATAAGAAAAGAGAGGGAGAATTTCAAAAATAATTTTGAAAAAGAGGTTAGTATTTTTGAAAATTAAAGATAAGATAAGAATAAAATTAAAATTTAAAACAAAAAGAGTTTTTTAAAAAAAGAGATGAGATATTTTCGAAAATTAGAGAGGGAAAAGTAGTTAGGTGGTTTTGAAAAAGATAAGAAACAAACACAAAGTCAAAGAGTTAGTTGAAAAAGATATTAAAATCAAATTTGAAAAGATAAGAAGATAAGTTAGATAAGATATTTTGAAATCAAATTTTGAAAAAGATAAGATAAAAAGATAAGAAGATAAGATAAAAAGATAAGATTTTTAAGAAAAAGATATTTTGAAAAAGATTTAATTTTTAAAATTAAAATTAATTACTTAACTAACAAGAAACTAAAAGATAAGATTCTAGAATTTAAAGATTGAACCTTTCTTAACAAGAAAGTAACAAACTTCAAATTTTTGAATCAATCACATTAATTGTTAGCATAATTTCGAAAATATGATATAAAGATAAGAAAAAGATTTTGAAAATAATTTGAAAAATATTTTTGAAAATTTTCGAAAAACAAAGATAAAATTGAAAAGATATGATTTTTGAAAAAGATTTTAAAAAGATAAGATTTTTAAAATTGAAAATTTGACTTGACTTGTGAGAAACAACTAATTTTAAAATTTTTTGACAAAGTCAACCCAAAATTTCAAAAATTTGGAGGGAAATAAGGAAAAGATATTTTTTTGACTTTTGAAATTTTAAAGATGAGAGAGAAAAACATAAAAATGACACAAAATATGAAAATTTTGGATCAAATACATAATGCATGCAAGAACACTATGAATGTCTAGATGAACACCAAGAACACTTTGAAGATCATGATGAACATCAAGAACATATTTTTGAAAAATTTTTGATGCAAAGAAGACATGCAAGACACCAAACTTAGAAATCTTTAATGCATGGACTCTAACAAACGAAAAATGCATATGAAAAACAACAAACAACACAAAACAAGAAAACATCAATATCAAACAAGAAGACTTGTCAAGAATAACTTGAAGATCCTGAAGAACACTATGAATGCATGGAATTTTCGAAAATAATGCATAAATTTTAAAAACATGCAATTGACACCAAACTTAAAAATTGACTCAAGACTCAAACAAGAAACACGAAATATTTTTGATTTTTATGATTTTATGATTTTTTGTATTTTTATTATATTTTTCGAAAATAAAGTTTGAAAAATGAAAAAGAAAAGAAAAATTTTGAAAAAGATTTTTGAAAAGAAAATTACCTAATCTGAGCAACAAGATGAACTGTCAGTTGTCCATACTCGAACAATCCCCGGCAACGGCGCCAAAAACTTGGTGGACGAAATTGTGATTCATATGTTATTGCATTTTGTAAAATTCATTGCTTTTTCTTTCCCTGGCAATGGCGCCAAAAACATGATGCCAATACCATGGTTTACAACTATGTGTGGTCACAACTCCGTTCAACTTAACCAGCAAGTGTACTGGGTCATCCAAGTAATACCTTACGTGAGTAAGGGTCGATCCCACAGAGATTGTTGGTATGAAGCAAGCTATGGTTACCTTGTAAATCTCAGTTAGGCAGATTAAATGGTTTATGATAAGTTCAAAAATAAATAATAAACAGAAAATAAAATAGGATCGAAATACTTATGTAAATCAATAGTGAGAATTTCAGATAGGCGTATGGAGATGCTGTGCTCCTCTTGAATCTCTACTTTCTTATTACATTCATCCAACCCTTCTTACTCCTTTCCATGGCAAGCTGTATGTAGGGCATAACCGTTGTCAATGGCTACATCCCATCCTCTCAGTGAAAATGGTCCTATGCTCTGTCACAGCACAGCTAATCATCTGTCGGTTCTCAATCAGGTTGGAATAGAATCCCTTGATTCTTTTGTGTCTGTCACTAACGCCTAGCCTTCGGGAGTTTGAAGCTCGTCACAGTCATTCAATACCAGAATCCTACTTGGAATACCACAAACAAAGTTAGACTTTCCAGATTCCCGGAATTCTACTCGGAATACCACAGACAAGGTTAGACTTTTCGGATTCCCATGAATGCCGCCATCTATCTAGCTTATACCACGAAGATTCTGTTAGGGAATCTAAGAGATATGCGCCCGGCCTAAGGTAGAACGGAAGTGGTTGTCAGTCACGCACGTTCATAGGTGAGAATGATGATGAGTGTCACAGATCATCACATTCATCAAGTTGAAGTGTAACGAATATCTTAGAATAGGAATAAAGAGAATTGAATAGAAAGTAATAGTAATTGTATTGAAACTTGAGGTACAGCAGAGCTCCACACCCTTAATCTATGGTGTGTAAAAACTCCACCGTTGAAAATACATAAGTGAAAGGTCCAGGCATGGCCGAATGGCCAGCCCCCATGATCTGAGAACTAATCATCCCAAGATGATCCTTAGATCTAATGTGATCAAAAGATGTCCAATACAATAGTAAATTATCCTATTTATACTAGACTAGCTACTAGGGTTTACATGAGTAAGTAATTGATGCATAAATCCACTTCCGGGGCCCACTTGGCGTGTGTTTGGGCTGAGCTTGATCTATCCACGAGCTGAGGCTTCTCTTGGAGTTGAACGCCAAGTTGTAACGTGTTTTGGGCGTTCAACTCCGGGTCGTGACGTGTTTCTGGCGTTTTACTCCAGACAGCAACATGGAACTGGCGTTGAGCGCCAGTTTACATTGTCAATTCCCGAATAAAGTATGGACTATTATATATTGATGGAAAGCTCTGGATGTCTACCTTCCAACGTCGTTGAGAGTGCGCCATTTGGAGTTCTGTAGCTCCAGAAAATCCATTTCGAGTGCAGGGAGGTCAGATTCCAACAACATCAGCAGTCCTTTGTCAGCCTCCTATAAGAGTTTTGCTCAATTCCCTCAATTTCAGCCAGAAATTACCTGAAATCACAGAAAAACACACAAACTCATAGTAAAGTCTAGAAATGTGAATTTAACATAAAAACTAATGAAAACATCCCTAAAAGTAGCTTGAACTTACTAAAAACTACCTAAAAACAATGCCAAAAAGCGTATAAATTATCCGCTCATCACTAAGTACCCAGGCTTTCTGGCGTTGAACGCCAGTAAGGAACCCCTCATTGGGCGTTCAACGCCCAAACATGCGGCCATTCTGGTACTAAACGCCAATGAGGAACCCCTCACTGGGCATTCAATGACCACACACCCAGGGAAGCTAGCATTGAACGCCAGCAAGGATACCCCTGCTGGGTGTTCAACGCCCAGAATACTAGAAGGACTGGCATTTAATGCCAATAAGGGTGCACAGCAAGGGCATTCAACACCCAAAGAGCTAACAGAGCTGGCATTGAACACTAGTAAAAGCACACCCTTTGAGTGCTTAAATCCCACTCAAGAACTCTCTATCCCTGAACTCAAGGAAGCCTATGCTCATGTAAAAACCATAGAGGTTCCTTTGAATGCACTCCTGTGCATGAGTTCTGATAACTACTCATCCTTTGATGAGGATGAAGACACTAGGGAAGAGCAAGTTGCTCTGTACCTAAGAGCTCTAATAAAGTTGAATGCCAAGTTATTTGGTATAAAGCCTCTGGAGGAAGAACCTCCACTGCTTACCAAAGAACTCCATGCTTTGGTTTAGCAGAAGCTACCTCAGAAGAATCCAGATCCTGGACGCTTTCTGATTCTTTGCACCATAGGCACTATGACCTTTGAAAAAGCTCTGTGTGACCTAGGGTCAAGCATAAATCTCATGCCACTCTCTGTAATGGAGAAGCTGGGAATCCTTGAGGTACAAGTGATGAGCGGATATTTTATACACTTTTTGGAAGTGTTTTCATATAGTTTTTAGCATGTTTCATTCACTTTTTATTATGCTTTTATTAGTTTTTATGAAAAAATCACATTTCTGGACTTTACTATGAGTTTGTGTGTTTTTCTATAATTTCAGGTATTTTCTGGCTGAAATTGAGGGACCTGAGCAAAAATCTGATTCAGAGGCTGAGAAAGGACTGTAGAGGCTGTTGGATTCTTACCCTCCTGCACTCGAAGTAGATTTTCTGGAGCTACAGAAGCCAAATTGTTCCGCTCTTAATTGCGTTGGAAAGTAGACATCTTGGGCTTTCCAGAAATGTATAATAGTCCATACTTTATCCGAGATTTGATGGCCCAAACTGGCGTTAAACGCTAGCTAGAGACCCTTTTCTGGCATAAAACGCCAGAACTGGCACCAAAACTGGAGTTAAACGCCCAAACTGGCACCCAAGCTGGTGTTTAACTCCAAGAATAGCCTATGCATGTGAAAGATTCAAAGCTCAGCCCAAACACTCACCAAGTGGACCCCAGAAGTGGATTTCTGTACTATCTGCACTTAGTTACTCATTTTCTGTAAACCTAGGTTACTAGTTTAGTATAAAAACTACTTTTAGAGATTCATTTTGGAAGTTATGACATTTTACATCTCTTATTATGTCTTCTATGGCATGAGTCTCTAAAATCCATAGGTGGGGGTGAGGAGCTCTATTGTATTTCAATGGATTAATGCAATTACTACTATTTTCTATTCAATCACACTTGTTTCTGTTCTAAGATACTCACTCGTACTTCCATACGAAGAATGTAATGATCCGTGACACTCATTATCTTTCTCAAATTTATGAACGCATGCCTGACAACCACTTTCGTTTTATCTGAGCTCAACGTAGTCATTGGGCGATAGCTTGAGTGCGTATCTCTTGGGATTCTAATCCACGAGTTTGACTTGCATCTCCTGACAATAGAGCATTTAAACTTGTGGCATCAGAACCTTCGTGGTAGAGGCTAGAACCAATTGGCAGCATTCCTGAGATACGGAAAGTCTAAACCTTGTCTGTGGTATTCCGAGTAGGATCTGGGACGGGATGACTGTGACGAGCTTCAAACTCGCGAATGTTGGGCGTAGTGACAGTGTGCAAAAGTATAGAGAGATCTTATTCCGACACAAGTGACAGATGATTAGCCATGCAGAAACTATACATAGACCATTTTCACTGAGAGGACGGATGGTAGCCATTGACAACGGCGATCCACCAACATATAGCTTGCCACAGAAGGAGCCATGCATGTTTAGAGAGGAAGACAGAAGGAAAGCAGAGATTCAGAAGACAGAGCATCTCTGAAACCTCAACATGTTCTCCATTATTGAACCACAAGTATCATTCATTTCATGCTCTTTTACTTTTTACAAACAAAACCATTTTTTATTATAATTTTTTTTACTAAGAGTACAAGATAACTATAGCTTGCTTCAAGCCGGCAATCTCCGTGGGATCGACCCTTACTCACGTAAGGTATTACTTGGACAATCCAGTGCACTTGCTGGTTAGTTGTACCGGAGTTGTGAAAAGTGTGATTCACAATTCCGTGCACCAAGTTTTTGGCGCCGTTGCCGGGGATTGTTCGAGTTTGAACAACTGACGGTTCATCTTGTTACTTAGATTAGGAAAAATTTATCTTTTTGGTTTAGAGTCATTAAATTTAAGTCTTTTATTTTCTTTTCAAAAATCTTATTTTTCTTTATTAATCCTTATTTTTTCTTTGAGTTTGGTTTCATGTTTTAAGTTTGGTGTCCGTTGTGTTTTCACTTCCTTAAAAATGTTCAAAATTTGTTCTTGGTGTTCATATTGATCTTCAAAGTGTTCTCGGTGTTCATCTGGACATTCAAAGTTTTCTGGGTTGTTTTCTTTGTTTTGATCTAAAAATTTTAAGTTTGGTGTCATTTTAGTATTTTTCTCTTTCCTCATTAAATTCAAAAAAAATATCTTTTCCTTTACTTACTCATCATTTTCGAATTCCTTGGGTTGACTTAGTCAAAATTTTTAAAATTTGGTAGTTTCTTTTTAGTCAAGTCAAAATTTTAATTTTAAAAATTTATCTTTTTAAATCTTTTTCAAAACAAATTCTTTTTCAATTTTCTTTTTATATTTTTCGAAAATCTTTTATAAAATTTTTCAAAATCTTTTTTCTTTTTTTTTTATATTTTTCGAATTACTTGTCATATTTTATTAGTTTGATTGAAAATTTTTAAGTATGGTGTTTTCTTGTTAAGAAAGTTTCAATCTTTAAAATTTTAAAATCATACCTTTTTCAAAACTTCCTAACCAATTTCTCTCTCTTCATTTTTCGAAAATCTTCATCCACAAATTTTCAAATCTTTTTAATTAATTAATTATTTTAGTTGTCAATTTTCTTTTATTTATTTTTCTTCTTTTGTTTATTTACAATCAACCTCATCTCCCTTCCTCCATCATGGACCTAAGTGGAAATGAATAGTCCAGAAGGACTTTAGGGTCATATGCTAACCCCATTGCTGCTTCATATGGGAGTAGTATCTGTATACCCCCCATCAGAGCCAACAATTTTGAGTTAAACCCTCAGCTCATTACCATGGTGCAGCAAAATTGCCAGTATTCTGGTCTTCCACAGGAAGAATCCACTGAGTTTCTGGCACAGTTCTTATAAATTGCTAATACAGTACGTGATAAGGAAGTGGATCAGGATGTCTACAGATTATTGCTGCTTCTATTTGCTGTAAAAGACCAAGCTAAGAGGTGGTTAAACAACCAACCCAAAGCCAGCATAGGAACATGGAAACAATTGTCAGACAAATTCCTGAATCAATATTTCCCTCTAAAAAGGATGACACAGCTAAGGCTGGACATCCAATGCTTTAAACAAGAGGATAATGAATCTCTTTATAATGCCTGGGAGAGGTACAGAGAGATGCTAAGGAAATGCCCCTCTCAAATGTTTTCAGAATGGGTGCAGCTATACACATGAGAAAAGACAATTGAAGATGCTCAAGAGCTTATAGATACAGTTGACTAATAAAAGGCCAGGATATCTCTAGACCACTCAGCTGGTGGATCTATACACACGAGAAAGATAATTGAAGATGCTCAAGAGCTTATAGATACAGTTGCTAGAAATCAGCATCTATACTTAAGTAGTGAGTCCTCTATGAAAGAAGAGGTTGAAGCAGTATCTACTAAACGTAGTCCTCCAGAACAAGTTGCTGAACTCAATCAGCAATTGCTTCTTATAACAAAATAGTTAGCAGAATTTAAAGAGATGCTACAAGAAACCAAAGATGCAAACTGGAATATGGAAAACCAATTGAATCAGACAAAACAACTGTTGTCTAAACAGATAACAGAAGAATGCCAAGTTGTTCATTTAAGAAGTGGATAGACATTGAATGTCTCAACTCAAAGCAACAGGAAGCCAAGAAAGAAGCATCTGACAGAGGATGACCAATTCACTGCCCAAAATCCCACTGATGACAGTAAAAGCCCAGAGAGGAATGATTCTGGTGTTTAAACACCAGAAAAGGGTCAGAAGTTTGCGTTAAACACCCATACAGCACCCAATTCTGGCATTTAAATGCCAGAAAAGGGTGGCAATCTGGCGTTAAACGCCCATACAGCAGCCAATTCTAGTGTTCAAATGCCAGAAAAGGATGGCAATCTGGCGTTAAATGCCCATACAGCACCCAATTCTAGCGTTCAAACGCTGATGAGGGATCAGACATTTGCAAGTGCTGATAACAACCTCCTTAAGCAGGCTTCTCCAACCACTTCTATAGGAAATAAACCTGCAGCAACTAAGGTTGAAGAATATAAAGCCAAGATGCCTTATCCTCAGAAACTCTGCAAGCAGAACAGGATAAACAATTTGTCCACTTTGCAGACTTTCTCAGGACTCTTGAAATAAAGATTCCATTTGTAGAGGCACTTGAGCGAATACCCTCTTATGCTAAGTTCATGAAAGAGATCTTAAGTCATAAGAAGTATTGGAGGGAGACTGAAAAAGTTTTTCTCACTAAAGAATGCAGTGCAGTCATTTTAAAAAGCTTACCAAAGAAGCTTAAAGATCCTGGAAGCTTTATGATACCATGCAGATTAGAGGATGCTTGTACAAAGACAGCTTTATGTGATCTTGGGACAAGTATCAACCTGATACCTGCATCCACTATCAGAAAGCTTGGTTTGACTGAAGAAGTCAAACTAACCCGAATATGTCTCTAACTTGCTGATGGCTCCATTAAATTCCCATTAGGCGTAATTGAAGACATGATTGTCAAGGTTGGGCCATTCGTCTTTTCCACTGACTTTGTAGTGCTGGAAATAGAGGAGCACAAGAGTGCAACTCTCATTCTAGGAATACCTTTCCTAGCAACTAGACGAACTCTCATTGACGTCCAAAAAGGGAAGGTAACCCTGAGAGTCAATGAGGATGAGTTTAAGTTGAATGCTGTCAAAGCTATACAGCATCCAGACACATCTAAAGACTACATGAGCGTTGATATTATTGACTCCCTGGTGGAAGAGGTCAATATGACTGAGAGCCTCGAATCGGAGCTAGAGGACATTTTTAAAGATGTTCAGCCTAATCTGGAAAATCCAGAGAAAATAGAAGAATCTCTAAAAACTCCTCAGGAAGAGGAGAAGCCTCCTAAACCCAAGCTCAAACCACTACCACCATCCCTGAAATATGCATTTCTGGGAGAAGATGACACTTTTTCGGTAATCATAAGCTCTGCTTTAGAGCCACAGGAAGAGAAAGCTCTAATTCATGTGCTAAGGACGTACAAGACAGCTCTTGGGTGGTCCATAAGTGATCTTAAGGGCATTAGCCCAGCCAGATGCATGCACAATATCCTATTTGAGGATGATGCTAAACCAGTGGTTCAACCACAAAGGCGGCTGAATCCATCCATGAAGGAGGTGGTGCAGAAATAGGTCACTAAGTTACTAGAGGCTGGGATTATTTATCCTATTTCTGATAGCCCTTGGGTAAGCCTTGTCCAAGTTGTCCCTAAAATGGGAGACATGACAGTGGTTCATAATGAAAAGAATGAACTGGTTCCTACAAGAACAGTTACAGGGTGGCATATTTGTATTGACTACAGAAGGCTCAATACAGCCACCAGAAAGGATCATTTTCCTTTACCATTCATAGACCAGATGCTAGAGAGACTAGCAGGTCATGAATACTACTGGTTTTTGGATGGCTATTCAGGTTACAACCAAATTGCAGTAGACCCTCAGCACTAAGAGAAAACAGCATTCACATGTCCATCTGGAGTGTTTGCCTACAGAAGGATGCCATTTGGTCTGTGCAATGCACCTGTAACTTTTCAGAGGTGCATGCTCTCTATCTTCTCAAATATGGTAGAGAAATTTCTAGAAGTCTTCATGGATGACTTCTCTGTATTTGGAGACTCATTCAGCTCCTGTCTTGACCATCTAGCACTTGTTCTGAAAAGGTGCCAAGAGACTAACCTGGTTTTAAACTGGGAGAAATGTCACTTTATGCTAACTGAAGGAATTGTCCTTGGGCATAGAATTTCTAACAAGGGAATAAAGGTGGATCAAGCTAAGGTAGAAGTAATTGAAAAATTACCACCACCTGCCAATGTTAAGGCAATCAGAAGCTTTCTGGGACATGCAGGATTCTATAGGAGGTTTATAAAGGATTTTTCAAAAATTGCAAAACTTCTGAGCAATCTACTAGCCGCTGATACACCATTTGTCTTTGACACAGAGTGTTTGCAGGCCATTGAGACTCTGAAAGCTAAGCTGTTCACAGCACCAGTTATTTATATACCATACTAGACATTACCAATCGAACTAATGTGTGATTCCAGTGACCGTGCCATTGGTGCAATATTGGGACAGAGGCATGACAAGCTTCTGCATGTCATTTATTATGCTAGACGTATTTTAAATGATGCACAGAAGAATTACACAACCACAGAAAAGGAGTTGCTTGCAAGTGGTTTATGCCATTGACAAGTTCAGATCATACTTAGTAGGATCAAAAGTGATTGGGTACACTGACCATGCTGCTCTAAAATATCTCCTCACAAAGTAGGATTCAAAACCAAGACTCAAGATGGGTGTTGCTTCTGCAAGAGTTTGATATAGAAATAAGAGACAGAAAAGGGACAGAGAACCAGGTAGCTGATCACCTGTCCCGGATAGAACCAGCATCTGGAGCATCCCTCCCTCCTACTGAGATCTCTGAGACCTTTCCGGATGAGCAACTCTTTGTCATTCAGGAAGTTCCGTAGTTTGCAGACATTGCAAATTATAAACCTGTGAGATTCATACCCAAAGAGTACAGTAGGCAACAAACAAAAAAATTGGTTTCTGATGCAAAGTACTACTTATGGGATGAACCATATCTCTTTAAGAGATGTGCAGACAGAATAATTCATAGATGTGTACCTAAAGAAGAGGCACAGAAGATCCTATGGCATTGCCATGGATCACAATATGGAGGACATTTCGGAGGTGAGCAAACAGCCACAAGGATCCTCTAATGTGGCTTCTACTGGCCCACTCTTTATAGAGACTCCCAAAAGTTTGTACGTAACTGTGATAGTTGTCAGAGAGCTGGTAATCTGCCTCACGGTTATGCCATGCCTCAGCAAGGGATCTCAGAGATTGAGTTATTTGATGTTTGAGGTATTGACTTCATGGGACCTTTCCCACCATCATATTCAAACACTTATATTCTAGTGGCAGTAGACTATGTATCTAAATGGGTAGAGGCAATTGCAACACCCACTAATGATACTAAGATAGCGATAAAGTTCCTCTAGAAGCATATCTTCAGCAGGTTCAGAGTCCCTAGGATACTGATCAATGATGGAGGCACTCATTTCTGTAATAAACAGCTTGACTCTGCTCTGGTTTGATATGGAATTAACCACAAAGTGGCAACTCCATATCACCCACAGACAAATGGGCAGGATGAAGTCTCAAATAGAGAACTAAAACGAATCCTGAAACGAACTGTAAGTACCCGTAGAAGGGATTGGGCAAGAAGTCTCGATGATGCTCTATGAGCATACAGAACCGCATTCAAGACTCCTATAGAGACCTCTCCATACCAGCTTGTGTATGGAAAAGCCTGTCATCTACCAGTGGAACTGGAACACAAGGCCTACTGGGCAACCAGGTTCCTAAACATTGATGCTAAGGTAGCTGGAGAGAAAAGATTACTCCAATTGAATGAGCTAGAGGATTTCAAACTCAATGCTTTCGAAAATGCTAAAATTTACAAGGAGAAAGCAAAAAGGTGGCATGATAGAAAGCTATCATCTAGAGTCTTTGAGCCAGGACAGAAGGTTCTGCTGTTTAACTCTAGGCTCAGATTGTTCCCTGGGATATTGAAATCCCGGTGGAAGGGACCATATGTTATTACAAGTGTGTCACTATATGGACATGTAGAGCTTCGAGATATTAACTCTGACAAAAAGTTCATTGTTAATGGAGAGAGAGTCAAGCATTATCTTGAAGGCCATGATGAGCAGGATTGCTCAAGACTGATACTAGATTAAAGCTCAGTAAAGTCCAGCTAAAGACAATAAAGAAGCGCTTGCTGGGAGGCAACGCAGCCATTAGTAGATATTAGATGTTTATAGCAATTATATGAGTTTATTTAATTTTGCTATTTATGTTTGAAAATACATTTCAGTAAATAAGTCAGAGAAATGAAGGTTCAGAATACAAAGAGGAAGAATCACATAGAAACAGAGCTCACTGGCGTTAAAACGCCAGTAAAGAAGCATTTTGGGCATTAAATGCCAAAATGGCTATCATTCTGGGCGTTTAACGCCAGTAAAGGTATCTTTCTGGGCGTTAAACGCCAGAATGGGCAGCATTCTGGATGTTTAATGCCAAAAATAGCAGCATCCTGGGCGTTTAAAAAAACGCCCAGTAATAAAGGATTTCTGGCGTTTAACGCCAGCCAGGTACTCTGGCTGGGCGTTAAACGCCCAAAATGGCCACCAGACGGGCGTTAAACGCCAGAATGGCTATCATTCTGGGTGTTTAATGCCAGAATAGCAAGTGGGAGGGAATTTTGTTTCCAATTCATTTTTTTTCGAATTTTCTTGTTTTGATTTATAATTTTCTACGTAAAAGTGCTACAAATCTTCATCTTTCAATCTCCATTTCAAAAAGAAAATTAATAATCTTATAAATTCTTTTTAATTCTTTTTCAAAACATTTTTTTTTAAAACTCATTTATCTTTCTGATTTCTTTCTAAATCTTTTTCATTCATCCATATTATCTTTTCTTAGATGCATTAACAAAACTTCTAATTTAACCTCCTCATATCTTTTTCATCTCTTTTAAAATTTTAAAATCTTATCTTTTTCTAAAAATTCGAAACCCATTCCCTCTCCCTTTTAAATACACATTTGGCCACCCCCCATTGACCCACCATTCAAATCCTTCTCTCCTTCTATTCCTCTTCTTTCTTTTCTTTTGCTTGAGGACAAGCAAACCTCTAAGTTTGGTGTGATTTTTCGTGATCACTGAGCTAAAATAGACTGAGATCATGGCCCCTAAAGGAAAACAAACCACTTTAAGAGGCAAGAAAGAAGACAATCCAAAACTACCTTGGATACATGAGAGGTTCTGCACCAAAGAACATGCAGACCATTACTTAAAAATTGTGTGCAGAAGATCAGTGATCTCGGAAGTTAAGTTCAATCTGAAAGAAGACGAATACCCGGAGATCCAAGAGCAGATTTGAAACAGGGGCTGGGAAATCCTGGCTAATCCTGAGATACATGTTGGAAGAAACATGATCCATGAATTCTATGCAAATCTGTGGAGGATGACAGATAAGCAAAGAATGGAGGGAACTGCCTTCCACACTTTTCGGACTATGGTCAGAGGGAAGGTTATCTACTTCCACCATGACAAAGTGAGAGAAGTCCTCAAACTTCCTCAACTACAAGATGATCCAGAATCCTTTAATAGGAGAATGGCTAAAGATAAAAAGCTGGATCAAGTTCTAGAGGACATATGCCTCCCTGGAACCAAGTGGATAACTAATTCAAAAGGTGTCCCAAACCAACTGAAGATAGGAGATCTCAAACCAGTTGCTAGGGACTGGCTGGATTTTATTGGGTGTTCTATACTTCCCACTAGTAACCACTCTGAAGTCACTGTCAAAAGAGCAATGATGATTCACTGTATTATGCTTGGAAAAGAAGTAGAGGTTCATCAGCTGATTTCTTGTGAAATTTACATATTTTCAAACAAGGAATCCACTGAGGCCAAATTGGCTTACCCAAGCATGATTAGTCTGTTATGTAAAGATGCGGGGGTACAGATAGGTGTGGATGAATACATCCTAGTTGAACTTTTAATCACCAAAAACGTAATGGATGGACCTCAAGTTCAAGACAACCCCATCAAGAGGAGGGCGCATGAGCTCCTCCCAGAAATCTCTCAATTTGACTATTGGGCCCGCTTAGAAGCATTTGTCACCAAGTTGCAAGAGGGTATGGATCAACTCAAAGAAGAGCAGCAGAATCAAAACAGCATGCTCTGCAAGTTGCTCAAAGAACAGAAGAAGCAAGGGTGTGAGATACAGGAGCTAAAGCACCAGAAGCTGTCCCTTGAAGAGCCAGTCATCCCACAGATTGAAGGAGCGCCTCTCTCAGAATAAAGGTTGTTGAATCCTAACTCTGTGATAACTTTTGCTATTAGAAACCTATTTTAAGAGTTACATGAGCATTAGTATTAGGGTCATTTATTTTTATTATTCCATAATTATTAGTAGCATTTCAAGTTCCATTCTTCTGTTGCATGAGTAGTACTTTATTTTTATTTTTTCCAAATTGGCTATAATTTACTCTTCTTATCATCATTAAACATGAATAAAATAGTAGATATTTTTAGAAGAGCAAGGGTGCAAACATTTTGAGTATATAATAAGAAAAATCCAAATTATTTATATGCGGTGGCATTACTTTAGCTCTCTGAATGAATGCTTGAACAGTGCATATTTTTTGTAGTGAAGTTATGAATGTTAAAATTGTTGGCTCTTGAAAGAATAATGAAAAAGGAGAAATGTTATTGATAATCTGAAAAATCATAAAATTGATTCTTGAAGCAAGAAAAAGCAGTGAAGAACCAAAGCTTGCGAAAAAAAAGGTGAAAAATAAAAAAAAGCAAGCAGAAAAAGCCAATAGCTCTTTAAACCAAAAGGCAAGAGAAAAAAGCCAGTAACCCTTTAAACTAGAAGGCAAAGATAAAGAGGATCCAAGACTTTGAGCATCAGTGGATAGGAGGGCCCACAGGGCTAAAATTTTAGCCTAAGCAGCTAAATCAAGCTGTCCCTGACCATGTGCTTGTGTCATGAAGATCCATGTGTAAAGCTTGAGACTAAGTGGTTAAAGTTGTAATCCAAAGCAAAAAAGAGTGTGCTTAAGAACTCTGGGCACCTCTAACTGGGGACTCTAGCAAAGCTAAGTCACAATCTGAAAAGGTTCACCCAGTTATGTGTCTGTGGCATTTATGTATCCGGTGGTAATATTGGAAAACAAGATGCTTAGGGTCACGGCCAAGACTCATAAGTAGCTGTGTTCAAGAATCAACATACTAAACTAGGAGAATCAATAACACTATCTAAATTCTGAGTTCCTATGGATGCCAATCATTCTGAACTTCAAAGGATAAAGTGAGATGCCAAAACAATTCAGAAGCAAAAAGCTATAAGCCCCGCTCATCTAATTTGAATTTGAGCTTCATTAAAGACTCTGAGATTTTATTGCACCATAATCTTCTTGTTTATCCTATTTTATTTTTCTAGTTTCTTGGGGACAAGCAACAGTTTAAGTTTGGTGTTGTGATGAGCGGATATTTTATACGCTTTTTGGTAGTGTTTTCATATAGTTTTTAGCATGCTTTATTCACTTTTTTATTATGTTTTTATTAATTTTTATGCAAAAATCACATTTCTGGATTTACTATGAGTTTGTATGTTTTTCTGTAATTTCAGGTATTTTCTGGCTGAAATTGAGGGACCTGAGCAAAAATCTGATTCAGAGGCTGAGAAAGGACTGTAGATGCTGTTGGATTCTGACCCTCCTACACTCAAAGTGGATTTTCTAGAGTCACAGAAGCCCAACTGGCGCGCTCTCAATTGCGTTGGAAAGTAGACATCTTGGGATTTCCAGAAATGTATAATAGTCCATACTTTGCCCGAGATTTGATGGCCCAAACTGGCGTTAAACGCCAGCTAGAGACCCTTTTCTGGCATAAAACGCCAGAACTGGCACCAAAACTGGAGTTAAACGCCCAAACAGTCACCCAAGCTGGTGTTTAACTCCAAGAATGGCCTATGCATGTGAAAACTTCAAAGCTCAGCCCAAACACTCACCAAGTGGACCCCACAAGTGGATTTCTGCACTATCTGCACTTAGTTACTCATTTTCTGTAAACCTAGGTTACTAGATTAGTATAAAAACTACTTTTAGAGATTTATTTTGGAACTTATGACATTTTACATCTCTTATTGTATCTTCTACGGCATGAGTCTCTAAACTCCGTAGGTGGGGGTGAGGAGCTCTGCTGTGTTTCAATAGATTAATGCAATTACTACTGTTTTCTATTCAATCACGCTTGTTTTTGTTCAAAGATACTCAATCATACTTCAATACAAAGAATGTAATGATCCGTGACACTCATTATCATTCTCAAATTTATGAACGCGTGCCTGACAACCACTTCCGTTCTATCTGAGCTCAACGTAGTCATTGGGCAACAGCTTGAGTGTGTATCTCTTGGTATTTTAATCCACGAGTTTGACTTGCATCTCCTGACAACAGAGCATTTAAACTCGTGGCATTAAAACCTTCGTGGTAGAGGCTATAACCAATTGGCAGCATTCTTGAGATTCGGAAAGTCTAAACCTTGTCTGTGGTATTCTGAGTAGGATCTGGGACGGGATGACTATGACGAGCTTCAAACTCGCGAATGTTGGGCACAGTGACAGTATGTAAAAGGATAGAGAGATCCTATTCCAACATAAGTGAGAACCGACAGATAATTAGCCATGCGGAAACCGTACCTGGACCATTTTCACCTAGAGGATAGATGGTAGCCATTGACAACGGCGATCTACCAACATATAGCTTGCCATAGAAGGAGCCATGCATGTTTGGAGAGGAAGACATTAGGAAAGCATAGATTCAGAAGACAGAGCATCTCTGAAACCTTAACCTGTTCTCCATTATTGAACCACAAGTATCATTCATTTCATGCTCTTTTACTTTCTATAAACAAAACCATTTTTTATTATAAATTTCCTGACTAAGAGTACAAGATAACCATAGCTTGCTTCAAGCCGGCAATCTCTGTGGGATCGACCCTTACTCACGTAAGGTATTACTTGGACGACCCAGTGCACTTGCTGGTTAGTTGTACCGGAGTTGTAAAAAGTGTGATTCACAATTTTGTGTACCAACAAGCTGCAAACATCTCATTAGAGATGGCAGACAAGACAATGAAGAAGCCATATGGCTTAGTAGAGGATGTCTTGGTGAAGGTTGAAAACCACTACATCCCTGCAAACTTCATTATCTTAGACATTGCAGAGGATGAGGATGACTCTATCATCCTTAGAAGACCTTTTCTAGCCACTTCTAATGCTATCATTGATGTGGCTAAGGGAGAACTGACTCTACAACTAGGGGAGGACCAGATCTTATTCAAGATGCCTTATCGCAATTATCCTTGAAATAAAAGAGAGATAACTATGCAACACCTAGTGTTCCAACCTTTTCTTTCTATGCAGAGCTCTACAGAGCCCCCAAACATCAATTCTAAGTTTAGTGTTGGGCAGCCATCAACAAGCTCTAAGCACAAAGGTACTAAGAAGAAAGTACCTAAAGGCTGGAGGGACAAGAAAGTCCCAACTGAAGGCCTCTCACCTGGCATGAGAGTTGTCTTCACTATGAAGCCAGTCTTACCACATACAGTGAGTCGTGTCCTATCTCTAAAGAATATGGAGCTCATTCATGAGAAGATAGGAAGAAGGTTCACTGCAAGGGGAAAAAATCTGAGCCCATACTCACCTCTGTATGGAGCTAACCATCAAGTTAATGATGTTAAAAAAGCGCTTGTTGGGAGGCAACCCAACCTTAATTAATTATTTATTTCCTTTTATTTTATTTTGTTTTACTTTTAGGGTCATGATCATATGCAGCAGTCAGAACAGAGATATAATTTCACAACAGTGAAAACAGAACACTCTGGATGGAGTGTTATTGAAAGTTGAATGCCAGCCAAGGAGCTCTGGCTGGGGCCTAAATGAGCAACATTGCTAGCGTTGAATGCCAGCCAGGAAGCAGCCCCTGGGCATTTGACGTGGCGGAAATTGGCAAGTTAAGGATTTATTAATATGAAAATGTTGCAAGTACAGTTCTTAACCAGTCGAAAATCCGCTTATCAATTTAAAAGGGGTTGTCACAATATTGAAAATTAAAATACCGGGAGTATGAATCCCAGGTCGTCTCCCAACGAGTTGCAAGGAGATGTGCTATTTTATCAATCGGGCGTTTTCAAAAATGGTTTAGTTGATAAGCAGGGAATTAATCTAGAGAATTTTACTAATTTTAAATAAAAGCCTTGACTGGGGGTGGATTAGTTGGAAGCCCTATTCTTGTTGAAATACTCTCAAGATTAATTAATAATTGGAAGTTGCTCTGCTTAGTTAACCCTTACAAGATAAAGGAAAGTCAAGCAAGTTGGAAATCTGTTTCTAGTCATAAGTCCTAATCCTCTCCCTTGGGAAGGACTAGAGTTAATGATTAGAGGGTGATCCAACAATAAACCCAATTATAATTTCTCTCTTGAGTAGTTCAACTCAAGGGTTCCTTTCAAACATCCCCCAATCAAGTCATGGGACTACTCACTCATCATAATTATAAATTTCACAGAATCAATGGTGAAAATAAAAGAAGGCATGACAAATAATAATAAAAGGATTAATTGAAAATAAAAATAGTCTATATTAATAACTTGTAGAAATAATCCAATGTCAACTCTAGAGGGATTAAGAATATGGAAGAATAAATATAAAAGGTAAATAACAAAATAAGATGATGAGTACTGGAGGTAGACTCTTCTCAAAAGCTAAAGCCAAAATCTTCCAATCCTAATTATGAATGCTCAAATGAGTGAAAAACCTAGGGGAGGAGTAAATCCAGATCTAAAACTAAAAATTACGCAGAATGAATTATGTCTCTCATTTCTGCATGTTCCCTGGCTCTAATCTGTAATTTCGGGCTAAAAACTGGGTTAAAATCCGGTCCAAAAACTCTACCAGCGACTTTTGAAATTCTACAGATCACGCACGTCACACGGCCACATCATTCATGCGGACGCGTCATTCGGCGTTTTGCTTTTCCATGCGGGCGCATCATCCATGCTTCGCGTTGCTTCTGCTTTTCCAAGCCGCGCGGTCGCGTGAGCCATGCGGCTGCGTCACTGCGATTTCCTCTCTTTTGCACGGTCGCGTGAGCCATGCAGCCACGTCACTTCTCGCTGGTCATCTCCTTAATTTGAATAAGTGTCATATCCCTTATTTGAATAAGTGTCATATCCCTTATTTGAATAAGTGTCATATCCCTTATTTGAATAAGTGTCATATCCCAATTTGATGGTTTATCTTGTATTGAATTTAGAGTATTTTGTAGACCTTTTCTCACATTTACCCAATGAATTAGCATGGATTTGTATATTCTCCTTTAATTGTGCTTAAGAGTGAAAACATGCTTTTTAGGTCTTAAAATAAATAAATTTAATTCACCTTGATTCCATTAGATGCCTTGATATGTTTTTTAAGTGATTTAAGGTTTAGGAGGCAAAGATTGGATCAAGGGAATGAAGAAAGAAAGCATGAAAAGTTGGAGAACTCATGAAGAAATGAAAGAACCGGAAAGCTGTCAAGCCGATCTCTTTGCACTTAAACGACCATAACTTGAGCTACAGAGGTCCAAATGATGCGGTTCCAGTTGAGTTGGAAAGCTAACATCCGGGGCTTCGAAACGATATAAGATTTGCTATGGTTAAACTACGCATGGTGACGCGTACGCGCATAGTACGCGCACGCGCCGTTGCTGCCACCTGGTTCACTTAAAGCAAAATGTGGCCAGCGAATTCTAAAGCCTTGTGGGCCCAATCCAACTCATTTCTGATGCTATTTAACCCAAGGAATGAAGAGGGAAACATATGTTAGTTACCATTAGTCATAGTTTAGTTTTAGAAGTAGTTTCTAGAGAGAGAAGCTCTCACTTCTCTCTAGGATTAGGATTAGGATTAGGTTTAGTTCTTAGATCTAGATTTTAATACATCTTCTTCTACTTCTATCTTCTCAATTCCTTGTTGTTACATTCATTCTCCTTCCATTCTTTTATTGTAATTTCCTTTATGTTGTTCTTGTGTTTTGTTGTAGATCTACTTTTGTTTCTTCTACTCTCTTTCAATTCAATCAAGGTAATTCATAATAAATGTGTTTCTTTTGATTGTTGTTGTTAATTCATTTCAATAATTGTTGTTAGATTCTATTCTTGTTATCAATTTACTATGCGTTCCTTTTATGCCTTCCAAGTGTTTGATGAAATGCTTGGTTGGATTTTAGAGTAGAGTTTTATGTTCTTGGCTTGGAAAGGTAACTTAGGAACTCTTGAGTTACTAATGTCCAAGTAATTGATGATTGGGATCCATTGACTCTAGTTCTCACTAATTGAATTAGTGGAGAGTTAGGACTTATGGACTAGGATTGATATAGCTCATTCGACTTTCCATTACTACTAGTTAGAGGATGATTTAATGAGATTAATCCTTGCCAATTCTCATATTGTGGTTAGTGATTAGGATAGAGATCCTTGACCACCAACCCTTGCCAAGACCTTTTTAGGCCTTAGTTTACTTTCTTGCCATTTATCTTTCATGTTTCTTATTAAAACACCAAAAATAAGTCACAACCAATAACAAAAAACTTCATTACAATTCCTAGGGAGAACGACCCGAGGTTTGAATACTTCGGTTATTAATTTTAGGGGTTTGTTACTTGTGACAAACAATCTTTTGTATGAAAGGATTATTGTTGGTTTAGAAACTATACTTGCAATGAGAATTCATTTGTGAAATTATAAACCGTCAAAAATCCGTTCATCAGATCTGCACATGTTCCATAGCATTCCGGATATGTCTTAGTAAATTAAGAGGCTGGTCTGTGAGGATGCACCATAGTAGAACGGCCATGTCTGCGGTGAAGGAGGACTCATGAGTACTCAGGAAGATGTAATGGGACATAATCTGTGCCCATACGTGAGCCTCTAAGGTAAGTGCGGAAGCCGAGATGCTCTTAGGATGGGAACGATGGTATTCGAATATCTATTTGCTGCCAGGTTGAGCGATAACTCTGAGAACAGCGTCCCAGTCAAAGGTGTATGCCTGGTGCTTGATTGCGGCTTTCTGAAAGGCGTCCAATCCTTCTGGAGCAGCTGGAAGATCTAAGGCTTGCTGAATGGCTTCTTCTGTAATAGGGACTTGCTTCTGACGTATATAGACAGACTGCAGGATTGGCAGGTGGAAGTTGGAGTAGAACTCAACTACCCAAGAAAGATTGACCTGTCGTGGCTGTCTCTGTAAAAATCCCCAGTGTCTTTGTGCAATTTGCGGCTCAACAAAGGCGGCAATACAAGGCGGAAGGATAAGAAGGTGTTCATTGTTGTAATTCCGAGCTGCCAGAATAGGGAACATCTGCTCACAGTAGCGATTTGGAAATCGTGCAGTGTCCTTTGCTGGGAAAGCTCTCCCCTTTTCATCAACCTTTATGATCCTTTTAATTATTTTTGTTGAGGGCTTGACTGCAGTTGAAGAAGGCTCTGCCACTAATGCTCTTTTTGTTCCTTTCCTTGTTGTGGGTTTGGGGGTAGCTTTCTCTTTGCCTTTCTTAGTGGCCATTCTGAAAAAAGGGAAGAGAAAGTTAATTAAATTTAAAGAGATAAAGCAAGGAAGAGGGTTGAGTGAGTGATAGTCAATGCACGGTAAATATGAATGAAGGGACCACATAGTCATGACAACATGTGAAAAGTTCATCAAAGGGAATAAAATAAGTGCATTAGAGGGTAAGTAGATGCAAGATGTTTATTGGCATGCCGGCAAGGGCATGAGTAGCATAGATCAAGCATCACTTAGTAACAAACTATCATATTTGTATTGACAATTAAATTCACTTAATATAATAATAAAGGGAATTTGTGAAAAGCAGGAATTAAATAGTAGAATAGAATAATGTAGAAAAGTGCATGATGCCATATGGGTTTTTTCACAAATACATAGCATGCATGGTAACTAAGGTATGGAAAGTATTAGATTAAACATGCAAGCAACCCTAAAAGAAATATATAATTGTCAAACAATATTTTTAACAATTCACAAGCAAAACAATGACCCAAATGAATTCCAACACCAATTAAAAGAAAGAAGAAAAGAAAAGGGGAAGAAAATATGGATAGTGAAAGTAATAGGAAAAGAGAAGAAAAGAAGAAAACAAATAAAAATAAGAAGAATAATAGAAAAGTAAGGGGAAAGAAGAAAAGAAAACCTTGATAATGGTGGTAAGAGAAAGAGAAATTAGAAAGTGAGAAGGAGGGAAGAAAGAAGAAAGGGGAAGAAAGAAAGAAGGAGGAAAAAGAAAAAAAGTAGGATTTGGGGAAGAGAAAGATACGATATTTGGAAAATTAGGATAAGTTGTGCGGCGCAGGCGACGCGGACGCGTGGGTGACGCATTCGTGTGCATGCGCATTAAGTTAATCGACGCGGACGCGTCGGTCACGCGGTCGCGTGACACATGTTATGCTACTGGCGCGAGGGCAGCCTCGCGCTCGCAGGACTCTCTATTCGAAATTTTATTGTTGCCAGATCTTGGGGGACGCGATCGCGTGGGTCATGCGATCGCGTGAGTGGCCATTAGAAGGATATGATGCGGATGCGTGAGCCATGCGTCCGCGTGGGAAAAATTGGTGCGTTCAGAAGCAATCCAGCACCAC